>NW_027204048.1:13300000-13462500 GCF_024711535.1 Dipodomys merriami
CTTTAGTCAGGTCATTATGAGCTCTTCAATGTGAATTTAACAGAAATTATGTAGGCTGAGCTCTCTAACATTGCATCATATTAGTTACCCACTCACGTTATGAGAAACATCTTGATGGCAGACAATCAAGATTGTATGCAGACCGAGAGATATACAAAGATATATGAGATGTGGTCCTTGCTCTTCAAAGAGCTTATTGTTAATTAAAATTACGTGAATGATGATTTTAGGATAGACATAGCTGCCAAGTCTACAGCTCTAAATGGCCAATTAAATGAGGCTTTCACATTAATACGTAGGAATTCTGGACAGATGATTGATAATTTCTTTGCACAGATAATTAATCTTCTTGATTAGATGTTGGCTTCTAGACAGCTGACTTTCTGATTTGGCAGTTTTTCTGAACTAAAAAATTGTGACTGGACACAGTGAATGGAGTCAGATGCATGTTGAAGTTTTGTTTTTGTAACTTGTAGGTGGAAATATCAGAATGTCACCTGTTACATGGAAAATCCATCTGAGTATCTAGTGCTATCTAATGGTCGCAACCTTAAGTCCATCTTACAACACTAAGATGCTCATGTGAGTCTTTTTATAATCAATGTAGTACTTTTTCAACCCAACTTTAGTAATGTAATACCTATACACTGTGTGCATGTATAAATTCTCTCCAAAAATTAACTCACAAGTAGAGAGAGAGAGAAAGCCTTGAACCCCTTCTGTCTGTATTATTTGGACCACTTACTCTGCTACCCAAGGAAGCAATGTGAAGTTTCTGTTCACATGGAGCTAGCTCATTGGCATGATGGCCAGTGCCCAATTTGTCAGCTATGTTCCCTTAGAAAGTTACCTGCTCTAACAGGCACTGGTAGCTCATGCCTGTAATCCAAGCTACTCAGGATGCTGCGATCTGAGGATCAAAGTTTGAAGCTAGCCTAGGCAGAAAAGTCCAGGAGACTCTTATCTCCAATGAACTGCCAAAAAGCTGGAAATGTATGGCTCAAGGGTAGAGAGTGCCACATGAGAATATGAAGCCTGGAGTTCAAGTCCTGCAAGGAAGAGCATTGAAAGAGAAGAAGGAAGAAAGTTACCTGATCTCTTTGTGCTTCATCTCCCTCACAAAGTTGCTGTGATGATTAGTACAGGAACATACATGAACACATCTTGAAGCAGAATAAACATGCATGTTTATTCATCAACCTTATTATTTGATTTGTATGGATAAGAACATTAAACATTGTAGTTATGAATTCTGAAGGCAATTTACAAAATGAAAGCCAACTAGATAAACTGCAGAGCATACTAGCTCCGGAGGTTGATGAAGAGGGAATTATTATTTGGGGGGAGAGAGCCTCTGATAACCACAGGCACCAGAGTGAGACATCTTAGTTCTAATCTAATGATCTAAATGTCGATTCCCTGCTGTTCTCATGTTTCTGCTTAGGAGATATGAAATGTATTTTGGAAATGATTTTAAGTCTATTAAGAGGGGAATCACAAAACACAGTGTCAGAAGTCAAAGAAGATGTATTTGAATACATTACATTCTTCCCTCTTGGAGTGTCTTTAGAAATCACATTTTCCTTTTCAAATTCATGGGCGACTCTTAGATTTTTGAACATTAAAGCAAGATACAATTGCAATAAAAAAGACTCTGTGTTCTTAAGATTTGCCTTGTACCAACAGGTGCTCTGCTTTCTCCATGAGGAGTAGACCATATGAAAACCTTCAAGTGTAGACATTATCTGAAGCTCCAAACTTTCCCCTCTGGTCAAGGTAGATGTAATGGCGATTATTGTAATAACTAGAGATCTTCTGAGCACTTAGCTTTCAAAACTCCAATGAGACTTTAATCAGTGTTTTCCCATTTTATATCATTGATGTCTCTTATTCTACACAGTCTAAGGAATCATGCTGAGCTTGAATTAAAATGCATTTTTTCCCAAGCTGCTTCTGAAAGATAAAGAAAGACTAATTGGTTTGCAGCTTCTTCAAAGCTCATATAACAGGCTTGAGTTTTAGGTATTTAATCATTTGTCATTCTGTGTCTTGTCTATCCAATTACTGACAACCCCAAACCTTGGGTAGTTGATTTCTCTCAGTGCCTGTGATCTCGCCAGAGCAGAGAATCACCTTGTCATTGTTAATTGGGGAGCTTATACATGCCATTCCACTGTGGATGCCACCCCACTTAGCATTAATAAATTGATGACATATATGCCACAGCCTTACTTCTGCAAATTAGCAAAAAATACAGCCATTAAAATGAACAGTCGCTGGACTTTCTGCATTTCAATGAGACAAGCTCTGCTGACCTGCTGCTCCACAGAGACACCAGAGAAAATCCTTAACAATAAACACAGTTAAACCTCTGGAAATGATCCAAAGGGACAAATAGCAAATGAAGAAATGCCCATTTAAGAAAGGCTACAATTTGGTGAGAAAGAGGAGTCTATGGCATTTGAACCAAGATATCTCTCTCTCTCTCTCTCTCTCTCTCTCTCTCTCTCTCTCTCTCTCTCTCTCTCTCTCTCTCTCTCTCTCTCTCTCTCTCTCTCTCTCTCTCTCTCTCTCTCTCTCTCTCTCCCTCCCCCCCCTCTCCCCTTTCCTAGCTCAGTGAAACAGAAACACTCAACAAATGAGGGATAGAAAAGAATTTCTGCAGTCCAATCAAAGGCACGTACAAAAATCTCAGAGCTGGGGCTGGGAAGGTGGCTCAGTGGTAGAGCGCTTGCCTTGCATGCCTGAGGCCCTGGGTTCGATTCCTCAGCACCACATAAGCAAAAAAGAAAAAAGCCGGAAGTGGCGCTGTAGCTCAAGTGGTAGAGCACTAGCCTTGAGCTAAAGAGCTGAGGGACAGCGCCCAGGCCCAGAGTTCAGGCCCCATGACTGGACCCAAAAAAAAAATTGTGGATACAAAAATCTCAGAGCTGCTGGGTACTGGTGGCTCACACCTGTAATCCTACCTACTCAGGAGGCTGAGCTCTGAAATTACAGTTCTTTTGTAAATTTATTTATTTTTTAATTTTATTGTCAAGGTGATGTACAGAGGGGTTACAGTTATTTAAGTAAGGTAGTGAGTAGATTTCTTGTCAAACTTGTTACCTCCTCCTTCATTTTTCTCCCACTTTCTCTCCCACTACAACCCTCCCCCACCCAAGTTGTACAGATCATTTCCAACATATTGCCTTGTATCACTTTTGTACTGGTTCCCCTAATCCTAAGTGAAATGAACTTCAAGACATGCACACAAGAAATTTTACTTTGTTGCTGTCACTGTAGTTGATTTTGGTACCCTGGGTATTATACATTTATCTGAATTAGGGAAGGGAAGAGGAACAAAAAAATTGTGAAACAAAGGACAGAGGATCACAGTTCTAAGACAGTCCAAGCAAGAAAGTCTGTGAGACTCAGTCCCAATTAATCACCAGAAAACCAGAAGTGGAGCTGTGGCTCAAAGTGGTAGAGTGGTAGCCTGGAGCAAAAGAGCTCAGGGCCATCACCCAGGCCCTGAATTCAAGGCCCATTACTAACAACAACAACAACACCTCAGAGCCAACATGTTACTTACTAGTGAAAAAATGGACAACCTTCTTTCCAAGGTCATATATATGATAGGAGTGAAACATTGTTCACAGATAGCATGCTGTTGTATGTAGAATCTTTTAACGAAGCATCCACTAAAACTATTAGAACTACTCAAAAGAGTTCAGTGAATTTCTAGGATACAACTCAATTGTTTTTATCTCCCTAGATGCAATGAATAATCCAAAAATATAGTTAAGAAAACAATTCCATTTGTAATAGTATCAAGAGAATAGAATATTTAGGTAAAAAATTATAAAAAGATTGCATAATTGGCTAGGTGACAGTTGCTCATACCTGTAATCTCAGCTACTTAGAGACTGAAATCTGAAGATTGCAGTTCAAAGCCAACCATGCAAGAAAGTCTGTAAAATTCCTATCTCCAATTAACCACAAAAAAGTTGGAAGTGGAGCTATGCTCAAGTTATAGAGTACTAGCCTTGAGCAGAAAAGCTCAGGGATAGCACTCAGGCCCCGAGTTTAAGCCTAAAAACTGGCACACACACACACAGAAAAAAATCCACAGAACTTATGTCTTGAAAACTACATAAGTGAACTACATAAGACTTTCACTATGTGGGCCACAGACCCAGAATGATATTCATATTCAACACAATTTCTGTCACATTCCCAGGAGTTTTTCTTTGTATTACAAGCTGATGCTAAAATTTATATGGAATTGTGAGAGACCAGAAATAGTCCAAGAAATCCTGAAAGGAAGAATAGAGTAGGAGGGCCCATACTTCCTAATTTCAAAGCTTCCTATAAAGCAATGGTGGTCAGGGCTACAGTACTGGCACCATGATACATGTATCTCTCAGTGGAATAGATTTAAAACTCCAGAAGCAAAACAGGCACTGGTGCCACATCTAGTTACTTAGCACTCTGAGATTTGAGAATACAAGTTCAAAGCCCGCCCAGAGAGGAAACTCTGTGAGACTCATCTCCAATTAACTATCAAAAAGCTGGAAGTGGAGTTGTGGCTCAAGTGGTAGAGCAGTGTAGCCTTGAGTAATAAGGCTCATGGGTGGAGCCCTGGCCCTGAGTTCAAGCCCCAGAACATCTTCCCTCCTCCCACCAAAAGCCTTCCAGAAACAAATGTGCTCATCTGCAGCAAGCTATTTATGGCATGTGACACAACCATGCAGTGGGAAAATGATGGCCCTGTCATATAATGGTGCTGGTAAGCAACTGGCTCACCACACCCAAAAGAATGAAGCTGGACCACCACTTAACCCATATATTAAAATGAGGCTCAAAATGGGTCACAGACCTAAATATAAGCTAACAACTAAATTAGAGGCAAAAATCTCTGACTTTGAATTTGACAGCAAATATTTTTATCTGTGACATCAAAAACTACAGGAACCAACCAAAAAAATAAATAAATAAACTGGACTGCATCAAAATTAAAAACTTGGGTGCATCCCTAAAGAGGAAACTTTCTGATCCTGTCATTCAACAAATGTTTATGGATTTCATTTTTAGCACTGCTCTGGGAGCAAAACACCACATTTTTATGACTTCATGGAATTTATATTCTGCTAAGGGCAAGTAGGCAATAATCAATACACTTAATAAAGAGGTCGATCACAGTGTGTTTGAAGGTGGCCATCCTGTGGAGAAAATGAATGAATATGTTTGCACCCTGGGCTCTTGGCCCAGGGAGTCCTGATAAACATTGGCTGAATAAATGAATACATGAATAGCTCCCTGTTTGGCATCTAAAGTTTTGCAGCTTGTCCTCTGAGACTGATTTTCTTTTGCACTCCCTCACTCAAACACCACAGCTACAGAGAGACTTCAGTATCTGTCTCCCTGCCTGCTCTGTTTTGCTCTCTAACAGGAGATAGAGTATATTGATTAAGCATAAAAAATTCTCAGGAACCAGAGGATAATTCATATGCCAGTTTTACCACTTATCATTTCTGAAATCATTAATTATATTTTTATCATTATTTACAATAATGTAACGTGTCCCATTTGATTTGGCTACAACTTGTGGCTCCCTGCTTCAGATAATTTGTATGTCTTGTGTTAACTTCCTTTGGATAATTCTCTAGAGCTATTAGATTCCGCCAACATATATTATGTATCCGTTGTTTGCAAGAAACTGTACTGGATCCTAAGGGTTTTAAGTAACGATGTGTCCCTCATAGGTACATGCTAATGATCCTTCTCTGCTGTAGGTGGACAATTTGATATTTAGATTCAAAACAAGATTCATATCTCTGTCAGCTGGGACCAACTCACATCTCTCACATCTTCAGAAACGTTCACAGTGGCTGGCATATGAAGATAGACAGCACATGTATTATCCAACAAGAATCAGTGATACATGCAAAATCACACAGTTGCAACTGGTTGGGCCTTGGGCTTAGAATGTATTTGGTCTGTGTGAGTTTGGCCTGCCTATCTGTACTTCCTTTTAGACCAACAGATATTGATGCATTGGAGTCAGGTGACCTGCAGTTTGTCAGCAGATCAGGGAACATGAGTCTCTACCTTGGCCATCATCTAGCCCAGCATCTAGCCTGGGGGGAAGATCAGAGCAGCAATCCCTTCTTGAAAGCTCCATTGCATCCCCATCTCCCTTCATTCCTGTAAACTGTTTTTCCATCTCTATTATTTTGTTAGATTCTCTCTTTTCTGTTGGTCCTGTTTTAAAAGTATAACAACAGTAGGGTTCGTTAAGATATCTCCCTTACTTTGTAATTTAGCAGTCATGACATAAAGATATCAGGAAAGAGCAAGCGCATTGGTTGTTTGTTTGCCTCTTTATAGAGGCAAAATCAGTGTGGAGATGTCTTGGTTGCTAGGTTGCTATGGATACCAAGTCTTTTAGATAATAAAATCCGTTCAACATAATCCAGTTCATTAAATAGAGTTTTCTATTGACTATTTTATCTACTCAGTATACTTCTTAAACACAAAAGTACTATATCCTGCATTGGCCATGTAATTTTTCTCTAATTTTGCCTTGCAGCTTTCCTTTGTTCCCCCCTAAATCTCTTCCCCCTAAATCTCTTCTCTCCCCCCAGAAAGGGGGAGATGAAGAAATGCCCTGCAACTTTTGTTTTTCTGTCAAAATGTGAATATTGTCAAATTAGTTCTATAAAACTATATGCAAGTATCACCACACAAGTGACCCATTGTGATGCTTAGGTCTTTTACATGACATTTTTAAAAAGAACCAAATTAACTATAAAAGTCATATAATCATCTCCTCAGCATTCCATTGTATCATTGAGACAGGTTTCCTTAAAACAGAATCTCTTTACAGTGTATAATTTGGAATGATATTAGGTTAATTGATTGTTACAGAAGAGAACATTTGCAAAGGCTTCAAAAGAAAACTCAAAAAAGTGACAATTCACAGTTCAAAACTATGTAGTTGACTCTCTGCTTAGAGTATACACTTTGAAAAGCTTAAAATGCTGGTTAAATCATTATTCATCTCATGTTAGAGGAACCATGTGGTGGATTTCTAAGAACATAGTAATATTTTGAATTCCTGCTCTGGTCCCTCATTTCTAATTCTAATTTGAATCACTCCGTAGGGAGAGGTTAAACTCGCTGCATAAATTGATAATTCTGTGCAATAAAAATTTTTCTGGACTGTCTTGCTAGAGGTTGCCATTTTGGAGATGAAAGGATCAGTTTATGAGTCATGAGGTAGATTTTTGTCCCAACTTTGCCTCTAGTGCTGTGGCCTCAGATGAATCATTTAACCTCCCTGGTTTTAATTTCATCGTCTGAAAATTAGAGGCCAGACTATATTATTTTCCAAAGCCCCTGACACCCTAAAATATCTACATTGCTTTGAAATTCACCCACATGTCCAACTGCTAGCCTGCGTCCAGGCTAGGAGCTGTTTGAAGTCAGCTTACTGAGTTTAAAACCATGTAGAAAAGAGAAAATTTCAGGAGAACAAGCCTGCCAGAAACTTCCCTTCCAATCCGCACTTCATTGAGAATAATTTTAAATCTGCAGTGGAAAGTAAGGCTTAGGTCACATTGGGGTGGCTCATTTCAAGAAATTTATTGTTGGTGATACGTTCTCCAGATGTGAAGTACGTAAAAGTAATTCTGGCAAATCCTAGCATCTGTCATGCCTTCAGTACATTCAGTATTTTTGGAGGTTCATCTCAGTAATCTTAACACAATTGATGAGGCAGGGGTTATTATGTCCACTTGATAGATAAAAGTGGACAGTATAAGGAATAAAAGGGTAAGTTTTGTCCTAAGTAGTTTAATTAATATGTAGCAGAGTCAGGATTGGAATCCTTGCTGCTGAGTCTGTATGCTCAAACCATATACTATTGGGCTTTGTATGTGTCTGCCTTATACCATCTTCCTACACCTAAACACAAACTCATTATCTTGCATTTACCAACCTAGTTGTTCTCTGCAAGCCTGATCTCAGTGACAAGAATTCAGTGACTAGAATTTATGCCGGATGACCCCCATCTTTCCCTCCTGCCCACCACCCATGCTACTACTCTGCCAGCTCATTAATCATCCTCCAAGGGAAATGTATCCAGAGCAAATGTGGCATGCTTCAAGAGATTTTAACTAAGGTGTGGAAAAACTCAAGACCAGCTATGACAAATGGTGAAGTATCAAGGGACCAGCAATAGTAAATGATGTTACCATCCATTGTGGGTTAAACTGTGTTTTCCCAAGATAAAGATGCCATGATCCTAATGCCCTCAGGCCACACATCTTGAAGTGTGACCTTAGTTGGAGATAGACTTTTCATAGAAGTAATTAAAGTTAAAATGGGATCAATAGCATAGAACGATTCAACATGATTAATGTCATGGATATAAAAGGAAACTCATTGGACATAGCCACACACACACACACACACACACACACACACACACACACACACACACACACACACACACAGAGGGAGAAAACCATGTGAACACAAATGCAGAGATGAAATTGAGCCAGCAAACCTCTGAGAATGGGTAAGAGACTAGAACAGAGTCTCTGGCTTGATGCATTGAGCTCAGTCTTCCAGATAATAAGATTCTGCTGTGTAAACCACTCAGCTTGTGGAACTTTATTACAGCTGCCCTAGCAAACTGACACCATCTCCTTTGCCTGAAGATCATGGGAGGAGGACAGTCTTCTGAGAGCTGGGGAAGCTGTGACTGTTTCTCAGGAACAGGGCTCACTGGGAATGCATTTCTTTCTGCACTATTTCCTCCATTATTTGCTTAATTTGAATAACAGAATTATAAAGATAATGTTTGATTTGTTTACTATTTTTCAGAATAATAGATTCTTTTCAAAGCAGCCTCCAAAGGTGACTAATTTTATTGTCTTTTTTCTGTACTATAGGAACTCACAAATGTGTAGCAGAGTGTTGCAGTCTGTTTTAGTCACTTTTCTGTCGCTGTAACAAATACCTGGGATAAAAATCAGCTTAGGAAGAGGAAAAGTTTATTCTGGCTTACAGTTTTGGAGGGTTCAGTCCATGGTCAAGTTGGTCTGCTGCTTTTGGGCCCGTGGTAAAGCAGGCCATCATGGTAGGAGCATGTATGAGGGGAGGCTGCTCATCCCATGGTAACAAGAAAGCAGAGAGGAAGAAGAAGTGGTTGGAATCCCAATACTTCCATCAAGGGCACATTCCCAATAACCTAACTTCCTCCCATTAGGCTCCACCTCTTAAAGATTTCTCCATCTCTAAATAACACCAAGGCTTGAGCACCAAGCCTTTAATATATGGCCCTTTAAGGGACTTATCCAAATGTTTGCACAGATATTATCATTTTCCTCCTGAAACCATTTCAGTTTTGGCTAGGTTAACTCTTTGATCGATTTTGAATGTCACCAGAGGTCAATGACAGCTTCCTCACTCTCCAGTATAGCGAGATTTGTAGGATCATTTTGAGTATTTCATGTCCCAGACCTCAGAGCTGAGCTGAGCCATTCTGCCTTCATTCTAGCGGGAAATGGCAGAGACCATAATATGTATAGCCTAAGAGATTATGCTTCCTCTTGTTTCCTTTGGAAATGGTAACTGCTTCCTTGTGTGGTATCTGATGGGAAGGTACGGGGTGTTGAATGACTTCTCTCTGTGAGTTTGAAACATCCACAACTTGCTCCTCCCACTGAGGGCCCTGTTTGCTTTTATTTCTTGCTTGCTGAGACAAGTAAGTTAAGAGAACAGAAGTCCTTTTTGAATTTTCTGAGTGTAACAATCTTAATAAGGACCCTGTCTATATGCTGAAGCCTTAATGCCCAATGTAGGCATTAATATGAGGACCCTGGGAGATAATCTTATTTAGAAAAAATCATAAAGGTAGGCTTTTCGTGATGGAATTAGTGACTTTATAAGGAGACACTGGGCAGTTTATGTTCTTTCTCTTCACCCAGATGAACTGAGGAAAAGCTATACAAAGACACAGTGCTGTCTGCCAACCAAAAAGATAAACCTGACTGGGAATGGAATTGGATAGTACCCTGATGGTAAGCATAGTTTCGTTGGATTTATGTTTTGGAGATTCAGTAGGAAAAAGGAGGGGAAAGAATCAGGGTGTTTTTATATACTTGAGAGCACACATCCTTTATTGTAACATCACAACAGGTATGCTATAGAGAAACAGGTGCTCCTGTTAGAGAATTACCTTTTATGTAATCACTTGCATCCTATAAGACAACACGCTTGTCATTACGTTTGAGTCTATAGCTAAAGTGAGGTGAAATAAATTGTGTGGACAATTAAACTGAATTCTATAAAAAATGTATAATTCAGCACATTTTGAGCTGTGTGGTCAGCACTTCATCTTCGTTTCGTCTGAGATGGGAAATTTCCACCCTGAGCATTAACAACAACACTTCACCTTTGACTAGCTCTCCTTCTCATTGTGTGCTATTTTGGAGGTCTTACAATTTCTTTCTCCATTTCACCCCTCACCTTAATTTTGCTTACAACAAACATATCTGCAGCTGTGCACATCTGTTTGCCGTAGAGTGTTTGAGAGAGCAGGATCAGTTTCCAACCGAGCAGCAGATTCCTCATGATGAATATACTCAAAACCACATTGTTCTCTAATCTGGGATCATTCTTCTTGCTCTCTCTATGCTGGGCCTAATAACATGTTGCCTTTTGTTCCCCCTCAAAGATAATTTTTTGATGCTGGTACTGGGACTTGAACTCAGGAACTGGGTGCTGACCCTTAGCTTTTTTTGCTTAAGATTGGTGCTATACCACTTGAGCCACAGTTCTACTTCTGGCTTTTTGGTGGTTAATTGAACATATAAATCTCACAGATTTTCCTGCCCAGCCTGGTTTCAATTTTCAATCCTCAGATCTCAGCCCCCTAAGTATTTAAGATTAAAAGTGTGAACCACTAGTGTCCAGCAAGCATATTCTACTTTTCCAGCTGAGGTCAAGCTGGGGACCCGCTCAATTCTAGGCCTGGGAATCCAGCTGGCAGGCCCAGCCTCCCGCAATGGCCTCCTCGTAAAGTCAGCTTTTGTAACAGGGCTTCTTGATTATGGAGAAACTCATCAGACCAAGAAGTTTCTTTCATCAACTCTTTGGAGCCCTGACAAATGTCTGGGAATTTTCAGTAGGCCTTCTGATTTCCTACTGATGTTTCTATGACTCCCTAGACAACATTTTCCTATACTGATTTTGGAAAAGTTGGAAGAGAGTCCCAAGAAATAATGTCTGCTTCACATGAAACATAAAAAGAAAAGAAAAGAAAAAAGGAAAGGAAAATCACGTTCTTTCCGAGATGATTAGGAAGGCCAGTTATATCTGAGAACTCAGGGAAATGTCTCATGCTGTATGGCAGACATCTGTCTCAGGGAGGGCACACGTGGTCAGGGGTTTATGCTCATTGTCATGAATGGTGTGGGTTGAAGGATACTTCTGACATCAGAACTCACAATGGTCACAATGGTCCTGCTGTCTGTCCGAGGGGCATGGACAGGTAAGGCTATATGTCAAGCTTGAGGTCAGCATTAATCTGAAAATTGGTCATCTTTGCCTATTTGGAAATGCATGAAGATTGTTCTTTGGCTTCCATATGCGGGGAGGGTCAGTCAGGTTTTCAAGCATCTCAATTTTTTCCCCCAAATCTCATAATCCTCTGCAACGTTCCTCAACTCTTCCTACTACATCTATCATGCTTCAGAGCCAGGGGATGTTGGAACCATCAGGAAGGAAAGATAATTTTCTGTCTGCCCTTCATGTTTGAACTCAGGGCCATGAGTTCTCACGTGGCTTTTTACCGTAAGGCTGGCATTCTACCACTCTATCCGCAGCTCTCCTTCCTGCTTTTTTTTGTCAGTTAACTGGAGGTCAGATTCTCTTGGATTTATCTACCCAAGCTGACTTTGAACTGTGATCCTCAGACCTCAGCCTCTTAAATAGCTAGGATTGTAAGTGTGACCTCAGCTCTCTTCATTATTCTTAACTGGAATTCCTAGAACAAGGACAGATTCTTTTCTACAGGTAAACACAACACACATACACAAACACACACACACACACACATACACACACACACACACACACATACACACCATTTCTATCTGGCTGGAGACTATACCATACATAGGGACCGAGGTATAGAATTGAAATCAGAGTTTAGATCGCCTTTATCCATACAACAAAGTAACATGTACCACTCCTTTTCCGTTTGGGTACCCAAAAATCTTTACTCTGAATCTCCTCTTTTGCTTTAAGCTCATCTAGGATGGATTTCTGTCACTAGCAGATGGAAAGCTGAATTGAATTGCATCGAAACAATCCAGGATGTCTCATTACTGGGTTGTAACTTGTAGCCACCTTCCAGTTGGCAGATCAGAAATCCATAAAATGCAGAGGTAGCATATAAATGAGTCATAGAGCAAACAGTTCCACCTAAAGAGCAATGCTTACCTAAGGGTGCTGGAATGCCCACCCTGGGAAGCAGTGTTCTGTCTCTCCAATATTTCAAATTTATAAAGACGGAGACTTGTCTCTCGCCCAGACACAAGCAAAGCCACAGACAACCCAGAAGCCAAAATGCTCCTAACAAATGTTTTATCTATAATTGCAAGCAAAACAAAAAAAGTTTCTGTAATTGTCTATGTTAGGATCCATCATGATGCTCCCAAGGGACCACGCGAAGGCAGGCAGGCACAGGAGAAAGATTATTATAAGGTTTCTTAGAGGGGCCATATCTCCCCTGGGAGAAGGAGGGAGCAACTGACATCTACCCCTTTCCCAGTGGGTAGCTCTAGGGCAGTATCTAGGTAAGTGTGCAGATAGGTCTAGGGGGAAGGGGGAGTGGCCAGCTACATGGGCGGGAACTCTAGGGTAGGGCAGGAGGAGCTCAGGTCTGGGTGGAGCTGGGGACCAGAGCTGGGGATAATGCTAACAGTTTAATTAGTGAAACTAATACCCTCGGGGCCATTTTCCTTTCTACCACTGGGTGGCAGTCAGCTGCCAAGCGTCAGATAGCTACCCTGGACAATTTCCTGCAGATGTGTGGGCCATCCCATGAACCATTTTTCAGGAATGAGCTTTTGCTCAGAGCCCGGGCAGAAAACATCCACACGGTGTTCACGTGTTACCATGCTATCTTCACGTGTTACCATGCTATCTTCACTGTTACCATGCTATCTTTTCTCCAGATTCTCTGCTCTCTCAGTCTTCTCCTAGAGGAGCCAATATGTTAGTAGACTTATTTTCCAGATAGCAAAGTAAGAGAGTAACTGTCTAGCTGATGAGGGCAGAAATTCAAATGGCAAAAACACAAGCAGAAAAAGGAGGAACAGAGGAAGACTGGATTTTACCAAAATTTAAAACTTGGGTGTATCAAAGGACTCTCACAAAAGTGAAAATTCAATCCATGGAATCAAAGAAGATATTTCCAAATCACATATCCTCTAAGATCTAGCATCATGAACATATATATATATATATATATATATATATATATATATGTATATGTATACATATATGTATATATATAGAGAGAGAAAATTCATACAATTCAATAACACATTTTAATCTAATTCAAGTTAGATTTTAAATAGGCCTTTATTCAGAAAAGATATGCAAATAACTAATAAGGAAAAGATCAAATGGATCAACATCATTAGCCCTTAGGGAAATCAAAACCCAATGAAATACTACTGCTTCACTCCCAGTAAGATGGTTATAATTGAAAAAAAAACAAAAGGAAAATTTTTGTTGGAAAGATATGGAGAAAAGGAATCCTATAAAATAGTTTCAGTCATTGTAAATAATAGTTTGGCAGTTTCTCAAAAAAGCTAGACATAAAGTTACCAATTAGGTCCCAGCCTTTCCACTTCTCCGTATGTACCTAGGAGAATTGGAAAGGTATTTTCCCACACAAGCATGTATACATATGGTCTTCATAGCATTGTCAATAATGGCCATAAGACAGTAGAAACAAACCAAATATCCAACTGATAAAGGATTCCCAAGGGCAATGTAGCCATATGTTCTTTGGAGGTCAATACCAAATAGAAACGCTGGTTCACATATTAACTTTTCGAGCAACTGTTATACTGTTTATAGTGCCATTTTGTCAAATGGCCTTTTATTGAAGGTTTACTGTATGCCAGGTACTCTTTTGGGGTCTGAGAACAGAAAGATGAGTAGAACACAACCCTGGTTCCATAGTGGCTTTCCACACTGGGGCCAGGACTTGCATTGGGTCATACAGCAGAGAACAGTATGGAAGGTGGAGAAGAAGACTAACTCTGGAAGGGTTATTATACTCTTGTGGGGCAAGATTCTACAACAAATCCACCTGCACCAATACAACCCTTAACACATAACCAGAAATTGAGTTGCAACAAGGACCTATTTTTATCTAAACAATAGGTCATAAGCAAAGTTTTGGTGGGGAAAAGTGGATTGAGAATTTCAGAGATAAGGAAGTCCTCATGATAGAGAGGGACAGATTCTGAGCTGAGATTCAAGTCCCTCCATCTGGCTCATGCCAGATGGCTGCTAGTAGAATGTATAAATCATCTATATGTTTTAGGCCTCAGTTTCCCTAGTTTTCCAGAGGAGGTGGTTTGGATCCTCTCCATATCTATTTGTGGCTTTTACAAATTGTTGTTCTTTTTTCTTGTTCTTTTGTGCTTAAATCGGGGAGGGAAATCTTGGGGAATGGATTTAAAGCTTACTTGCAATGTTTCTGTCTGGTTGGGAGGCACTATTGACATTGACTTATAGGCTTATTCTTATGAAGGTTTGTAGAACTGATGGACAGGAAATTTCCATGTGTGCTAAGGCAGGAGGAAGACAAATACTTGACTGAGTGATCCAATTACCATGAAAGTTACCTTTGTGCCTAAGACTGAGACAGAGGTACCAAGAACAGGGGTGAGTGGTGTTTCATCCTGGAGAAATACAACTTTTTGAAAGAAGAGCTCCAGACTGAGCCCAACCAGGCTTAGTACTTACTGTAGGGTGTAGAGAGAGGAAAGGCAGAGAATAGAAGATCCAGGTGGCAAGCATGGCCTGAACTCAGAGCTAATTTCTGAACACACACATTGTCCTTTCTAACTCTCCATTTCTGCCAGATTTACCCTCTCTCCCTCCTCACATCTCATGATTTCAGTCTTTATTCTTTTGTGTCAATCATGGGGTTTGAACTCAGGGCCTGGGTGCTGTCCCTAAGCTTTTGCGCTCAAGGCTAGTGCTCTACTACTATGATCCATAGCATCATGTCCGGTTTTCAAGTATTTAATTGGAGAGCAGATGCTCACAGACTTTCCTGTCTGGGCTGACTTGTATTGCAGTCCTCAGATCTCAGTCTCCTAAGTAGCTAGGATTACAGGCATGAGCCACTACTACCCAGCTCAGTCTTTATTCTTTTTATCTTTCAATCCTCTCTAGTTTATCCCCCTATCCTAACACAAGTCACTTCATCCTTCCTTTTGAAACTTATTTGTTGGGAAAATATTTTCTTTTCTTTTGTTTTTGTTTTTCTTTTTTCTTTTCAAGTCATGGGGCTTGAACTCAGAGCCTGAGCACTATCCCTGGGCTTTTTGCTCAAGACTAGTGTTCTACCATTTTGAGCCACAGCTCCACTTCCTGTTTTCTGCTGGTTAATTGGAGATAAGAGTCTCAAAGACTTTCTTACCTGGTTGGCTTCCAACCATGATCCTTAGATCTCAGCCTCCTGAGCTAGGATTACAGAAGTGAGTGACTGGTGCCTGGCTTCCTCAGAAAATTCTTTATCTTTTAAATATCTTTTTTTTCCTCAGTCCAGTTCCTTTACTTCTCTATTCAAGACCAGTTCCCAAAAGTCATTTTTTCCTAAACCCATATATTTTACCACATCGTGTTTTCTTTTTGGATATATGCTAACTGACAAAATTACCCCAGTATCATTTTATTTAAAACAAAACAAAACATCACTTCTTTTTTGCCCTAGGTAAAGTAGTAATTAACAAGCATAAATCAATTTTAACATTTGAATCCACTCTCCTGGTGATTGTTGAAACTTGGAAGGAAAGAATTTCACATCTGGTTATGGCGTGGAAAGAACGCATTATGAATTAAAACCCAATCCAGCATGAAAGGGAATTGAAAATCCAAAGCAAGGTTGGCCACTTTAAGATGTGGCTTTATGGCTGTCAGTGATGTCCTCAAAAAGCAACTTCCTCCATTTGTTTCAGTTTCCCCTTCTAATGTCAGTTTCATTTAAAAGGAATTCTTTCTGTGGTCCCTTGATGTCTACACTCACAGCTCCTTATTCACCTCTCTAGTCAAGAAAACCTTGAGGCTACACACTGATGTAGAAGTGCTGAGGTTTGCCCTGATAGAAATCTTGTACCTACTCCGCCCCTCCCCTCAACCAATCACAGGGTGGTTTTCTAGAGTGAATGCAATGATTGCTATGGTCTTGGACAGATGCTCTATTTCTATAGGTGGAGAGGGGGTTTTCTTCCTAAGACTGAGATCTCCTAAATGAAACCAGCATTCATTCTCTAATAATAAAGTCTAAGAGACTGATTGGGACCCCACTTCCGGATACATCTAGTTTTTGTACTAACCTTTTTCAACCCAGCCTTCTTACTCAAGTTAGAATACTAGAGGTACACAAGTACCACGTGGAAAATGTCAGGAGTGTGTGGAAGCGTGTGGTCAGAGATGCAAGGAGAGGGGACAGATGCAAGAGAGGCCTGCTTGACCCTTTAATAGGGATGAGGTGATGTCATGGCTTCAGCCCTCCAAACATCTGTCGGGAGGGCTCCTGCTGCTAAAAGAAGAACAGCTGATTAGAGGACAACACGACTCGAGTTTCTACTTAATTCTGACCAGAAAGGAAAAGCCAGCTGGTGTAACAGAAGGTATGGGGAACTGGAAGGGAAGTGACTGAGTCACCCTAGAATTCTTAACGGCAGAGAAAAGAACAAATGGGCATGTCTGGACAGAGCCACTGGGTTTTATGTTTATAATCAGAGAAAGGTAAAATGAGTTCATAGTGTGTTTCTAAAAAGGGCAGTCACTGAGGAAGAATAAGTAGCATTTTAGAAAAGGCATGCTTACTCTATAATCTTGGGTTATCCTAATGAGAAGGGCGTGGAGGAAACTTTAAAGGAGCTGAGTACGCCCACGGCACTGCCCAAGCCCACATTTAGAAATGACAAAGAAGAATCCTGGAAGAAAAGCACATAGTCAACATTGGGTAGGAAACCATGGATGCAGCACAAATTTGTGTCAAAGCACTAGCCCGAAAGGCTGGCTAAGTAAGTCAGAACTCAAGAAAATCGTAAGACCCAAAAGCCTGTTTACTTCTTCTTATGCCAGTATTAGGACTTGAAACCAACTTGGGTTCAAGTTGCGCGCTCCTTCAGCTTTTTCACTCAAGGCTGAGGCTCTATCGTTTGAGCACACCTTCAGTTCTGGCTTTTTGTTGGTTATTTGGACATACGAGTGCCCCAAATTTGTCTTCCTGGGCTGGCTTCAAACAGAGATTTATTTTAGATCTTGGTCTCCTGAGTAGCTAGAATCATAGGTATGAACCACCACCAGCACCCAGTTTCTCTTTACTTATGTTCTAAGTGAAAAATGAACAAAGAAGAGAAAGATCATTGCTTGAGGAAGACAGAGAAAATAGTTGCTAAATTGTCACTTTGCCTGTCTTCCTCCTTTAGGAAAATATTTTTTTTTCTCCCAATGTGAAAAGGCTCATAGATCAGAGAGAATTGTATTCTAAAAGAATAAAGATATAGGAAGAGTTTAGGCCATTAAACTGATTTCTGCAGTCAAGCCAAATGAATTATATCCTAAGATATTGAAGCAACTTGCTCATGCAGTGGATCTTTGATATATAGAAACAGTATACTAGTCTCTTTTAGAGATGTCCAAAATCTCCAGGACCTTGGACTATGGTACCTTACATGACAAAGGATATTTTGCCCATGTGACTGACTCAAGGCCCTTAAGGTGGAAAGATTATGCAGTTATCTGGCCCCATGGAATCACAAAGGTTCTTATGAGATGGGGGGGGGGTGTAAAGAGTCAGAACAGGAAAAGATATGAGGATGTGACCAATGGTGGGCGTGGTACCACTGCTGGCTGGATGCCACAAGATTGGGAATGTAGGCAGATTCTAAAAGCTAGAAGAGGGAAAGGCCTGGATCCTCCCCTCCTAGCCTCCAGAAGTACCTAGCCCTGTCAAGACCCTCATTTTAGCTCAGTGAAACCTTTCAGACTTCTGATGTAAGGAGTGGAAATATAGCCAATCTATTATTTAAGACAGAAAGTCTGTGGTCATTACTTACAGCAGCAATCAGAAACTAGTACAAGGTCACTGCTCCAGATCCAGAAAATTATCACAAAGAGGAAAGTTATCTGAAGATGAAGATGAGCACATCCCATTCCAATTTTATAAGTAACCCTATAATAAGTACAAACTCAGTGCTAATTGCTGGTGAAAATCTGGATTAAATTAGTAAACAATTGGCTGGTAAACACTTAGAGAGCAAGAAGAAAATGTAAATACATTACTAACCAGTTATCTACATATCAGGTGACTTGAATTTTAAAGCTATTAGACTTATTATCAGGGATAATATCAAGCAAATAAGAGATTCAACAAAGCTTTGGATTAAATACCTAATGATAATTATGTGGAGAAGGTAAACAAATACAGTTTTAATAATGGGCAATTTAGGTGGATTTATAGTTGACTGAACAATGTACCCCAAGTACATTGAATTAATGGATAAATGCCATTTTGGAAAAACAAAGTCAATGAACAACCTTTTCTGCTGTCTTTGCCTGGCTCCTATTTCACACACACACATACATACTCACACTCACACTGACACACAAACACATGTAAATCAACCACATGGAAGCTATGAAAATTTTATCTTTACTAGATTTGTAGATAAAACAATGGTAATAGATGAGTGAACTTTTTAAAATGTGTGCTGGTGTTGGAGTTTGAATTCAAGGCCCTGTCACTACTGTCCCTTAGCGTTTTGCTCAAGGCTGGCACTCTACCACTTGAATCACAGCTCCACTTCCAGCTCCTTAACAGCTAATTGGAGACAGGAGTTGAATAGACTTCCCTGCTTGGGCTGGCTTTGAACCTCCATCCTCAGATCTCAGCTTCCTGAGTAGCTACAATTTTAGGTGTGAGCCACCAGTGTCTGGTTTCAAGATTTGGTCTTTCAAACTTTTTCCAGGTTGAAAAATTTGGACGGAAGCTTGTAAGTTAAAGATTGAAAAGGGATGTATATAAATAATGTGTATAAATATATTAGCTAAAAGCAAGTTCCAGAAGTGTGATATAGAGATGTGAAATGGCAGAGTGGTTTGAGAGCTTGTTTAATGGTTCTGGCAGCGCAGATCGACTGCTCTAATGCCCTTGGCTTGCGAATGGTCCTTCTCTATTTGGAAAGATCATTGTGGGCAAATCTGCAGCTTGCTCGTAGAGGGCGGAGGGAGGAAGAGGATGTGTACAAACTTTGCCAGGAAGGGAACACTCACATACTTTGCCACCCCAATCAACAGCATCAATCCTCATTGTTTTGGGGGTAACAGATGCAGCAGCCAGATTACCTCACATCTGAAAGAGCAGAAATTCTTATTTTCAAGGAAAAAAATACTTGGTGGTTTTAGTTAATGCTGAACCAAATTTCAACCAAGAAGAACATGCTGTCAGTACAGTTTTGCCTGGGGTTGCAGTTTTGGAAGTCATACTGGCCGCTCTGACCTGATCTGACTGTTGGTGGAGGCAGGGTTCCCACTTCTTTTCACTGGAAGTCAGATCTGTAATCGTGAGTCTTGAGGATAGACATGTACAGTGTGTGTCCTGGGGCTAATGAATAGAACAGCTTGGATAGGAGAACTGTCATTGGATATGTCAGATGAACCCCCATGGCAGGATAGGTGAAGGTAGGTGACAGTAACTGGACTCTTGAATTCTGAGCCTCTTATGTAAGCCTGTGTTTTAGACAGCCAGGAGGTTCTAAAGCATTGGTAATTAGGAAAGGATGTCGGTGAGAACTCTTTTTGAGATTAGGCGTACTATGTTACATATGTTGGAGGTGATACAATGGAAAAGTAGTAGCAGTTGGGGGCCAAAGGCTCAAGCTCTGTAGCCCAAACTAGCATAGCATGCTGGTCTTCAATTGGGCAAGCATTATCTACTTCTCTGTGCCTATGTTTCTTCTTCTGTAAAATATGGATAATAACAGTATCTAATTCTAAAGCTGTCATAAGGACTCAATAAGTTAAAGTATGTGAATGTGCTACTATCCTGGAGCATAATAGAATTCAACACATACTAGCAAGTAGCTACAATTATAGCTCAATGTTGGAGGGTGTAGGCAATAAAAACTCAGAAAGGAATAGCTTCCCAGAGCATGAGGAAAGCAAAATCCAGAGGTGGTGCTCTCTTGTCTTGCTCGACCTTTGCCCCTGTCTCAGCTGCAGGGTGGAGTCTGTAAGGTACTTGCTGCCTGATGTCTTCCCTTATACTTGCCCAGAGAGATTTCTAGATCCGTGTGGATCTTGCATTGTATTTCCTTAACTACCTTCTTGTGTGTATCTTCTTGTATGTATCTTTCTTTATGCAATCAAGGCTTATTGCAGTAGTGCACTGGCTTATGTATTTCTTTTTATCCCTCACAACATCCAGCAGAGTCCCTGGTATGTGGTGGTGTTCTGGAATGGAATACAGCATCCAGTCTTGCAATGGTTTAATTCTGCCCCTAACTCCCAACTCCACTCCCTGAACAGAGAGGAAACTCTGCAGATGATCAAGTTGCTATAGAAAATGATACAATGTTTACATAGAACCTACCCACATCCTATCCTACACTTTGAATCATTTTAGATTGCACAATGGAAGTAGTTGCTACATTGTATTGTTTAGGGCATAATATTCAAAGCAAAATAATATATATGTTCCATATAGATGTAGGGTGTTTTGTTTTGTTTTGTTTTTTTGTCCTCACATACTTTGATCTACAGTTGGCTGGAAGCCACATTGCATATGGAAGCCACAAACAAATGGAGCCAACTCTATTGTCCACAATGGAGTGGCCTATGTCAATGATGAATTCAAGTTCCAAAGCTGTTCTGGGGAAAATGGTAGCCCATGTAATGACAGAGTGAGGCACAAGGGATCTGTCAGCTTCACCAGTTCATGGCTTTGGTTTTCAGGTCCAGTAAGGTCGTAGGTTAAGTGGGTTAAGTTCGGGAAGGAGGCAAAGCAGACACCATCAGAGGAATTCAGGTCCTTTGGGTCTGCTCAGTCTCAAGTGAAGCACTGTGAAACCGTGGATTTCTATGAACCACTGCACTTCATGCTTTTCTGGGTGAGAGGGTAGTGATTTTTTTCTAAAATAAAGATTGCAAAATTATGCACATGATTGGGTCTCACTATGTTGCCTGTCACCATGGCAGGGTTGCCTGGTGAATTTAGGTGAGAAGTTTAAAGCTTCCTGGCTCCCTGATATTATTCTTTCTTTACATAAGGATAACCTTTGATGCAAACTTGGGGAGAAATTGTCCATCATTTGACAATCTAAACAAACAAATGCCTTCCATTACAGAATTAAGATTAGAAATCGGCAGAGAGGGGGATCAGGATGTGTTTCCCCACTCATTTTCATCTTCCCTTTTCTTCTTCAGAATGAAGTCTATACTAACCATCCCAAACACCCACACAGGGAGAGGAGGCAAAAACTATTCCAGATATGCTTTGCGTTCCTTAAACAAATATAAGACTATTACATCAATGATTTGATTTGTAGACTTGGATAAAACAAAGACTATCTGCTAGACACTTTGCAGCTATTTATGGTCATAAATCAGAAGGGATAGTTTAAAAGCATACATTAGTTTTGGAGGGCAAAGTGCAACCAAAGTACAACATGATGCTTTTCTAGACACAAGAAACCATTTTCAGGGTGTCTGCTTTTACTTCAAGGTCTTTGATCCATTTGGAGTTGATTCTGGTGCAGGGTGAGGTTTCATCTTTGTCGCTGTTGTTTTTAATGTACTATGTGATTTTTTTTTTTTTGGTCAGTCGTGGGACTGAACTCTGGGTCTGGCAGTCCCTC
Organism: Dipodomys merriami; assembly: GCF_024711535.1. Lineage (NCBI taxonomy): Eukaryota > Metazoa > Chordata > Mammalia > Rodentia > Heteromyidae > Dipodomys > Dipodomys merriami. The sequence goes on from NW_027204048.1 coordinate 13,322,173, forward strand.
AGCTCTTCAGCTCAAGGCTAGCGCTCTACCTCTTGAGCCAGAGCACCACTTCTGGCTTTTTCTGCTTATGTGGTGCTGAGGAATTGAACCCAGGGCCTCATGCATGCAAGGCGAGCACTCTACCACTGAGCCACCTTCCTAGCCCATACTATGTGATTTTTTGTTTCTTTTGTATGTTCTCCTCCGACGGTATAACCCCTGTTTTCACTGTATTTGATTCCGGTGCCCTGCATCTTGTTTGTACACTTTTCTAATTTGGGAAGGGGAAGGGAAATAACAAAATGCTGAAATAAGGATACAGGTTGACCTTTGTAGCAATGAGATGTACAAGACACTATGATGAAAATGAACTTTACAACTTGGGTGGGGGGAGGGAGGAGTTGGGGAGGTCGGGAGGGAAGGGATGGTGGAGGAAAAACAAAGGAGGGGGTAACAATGTTCAATAGGGAATGTACTTATTACCTTACTCATATAGCTGTAACCCCTCTGTACAGTGTTTTTACAATAAAAATTAAAAAATCTTTATAATAAAAAATAACTCCAAGGTGTGGAAACAAGAGGTTTTGTTGTTTCTAATGTACTGTGTGAAATTATTCCTTTTTTCTTTTGTTTTTTTTCTTTTTCCTTTTCCTTTGATTTATTCCTCCCCCCCCATGTCACTGTTTTTTATTTTGGTACCATGTGTCTTGTACATATGTTTATCTGATTTGGGAATGGGACAGGAACAACAAAATGGTGAGACAAAGAACTAAGGGTGAACCAATGCAACAGCGATACTCACAAGACACTATCGTGGAAATGAACTTTACCATTTGGGTGGGGTGGTTGGATGGGGGGGGAGAGAAAGTGGGAGAAAAATGAGAGGGGGTAACAATGTTCAATAAGAAATGTACTCGTTGCTTTCCTTATGTTACTGTAACCCCTCTGTACAACACCTTTATAATAAAATTAAAATTTAAGAAGCCATTTTCATGACTCTGACAAATACAGACACCAGCAAATGCCCATTAGGCCGGGAATATAAGTCTTATCACAAGAAAAGTGTAGTCATGTGATAGTACTGGTCACTGCACCATAACTGACCGATAGAAACTTGCCACAAGCTAAGGCTGAATAGCAACAGCATGAAGCTCTTCATCTCAAGTGCCCGAGTCAGGGTTGTCTTGTGTTGTTGATATTCCTGTTACGGAAAAAGAAAATCATGAATCTGGATGCTGCTCACCTAATATTAACCATCTGCTCAAACGTAACCTCCTTATTTCCTGGCTGACGTTGGACTTCGATAGTTCGCTCTTTTCAGAGTGATTATGAAAAATCCCTCCTGGTGTTCACTGGTGTCATGGAACAGCTGCTTGGAGGCCCATTTCCAAGTACTTCAAGTGCAAGCTTCCTTCTCCCCCACCCCACAATTTTTAAAGTTCAAAGGCTAAAATTGTAAGAGGGACACCATGCAAACCCAGGTCCAATAAAATGAAATCTGTTTTGAAAAATTTTTTTGTTCGGAAGGTCAGAGGGAAGAGTTGAACAAAAGGGTGCAAAGCCGGGGTCGAGAGGGAAAAGGGCAGAGGCCTGTTTCCTCAGCATCCCTGCTTGGCCCTCGGACACAGGAAGCTTCATTCCTCTACTAATGAGCAGCAGCTGTGCAAACAGAGGTGCTAACCTCCATTGTCTTAATGAAAAGTGGTTGAAACATAATGCTTAAAGGAAGGGACCAGGCTCTGTCCCTCAATCCGAAGATGATGCAGCAGAGTGGGAGATTCGCAAAGGCATGACTCAAACGTCACTGCTCCATGGAGGGTTGCTCCCACTTGAGTTGAGGGGTTCAATGTGCATTGCACAGGTGCTGGGACATTTTTAGGTGAGGTTGTAGTGAAAACTACCATGAACCTGATGCTTAGAACTTTTCTGTTTAGAATCTCTCAACATCTCTAAATCGTTAAAGGAAGATTCCTCTTTGCTGAGCTTTGTTTCCATATGTAAGAAAGAGGATTACAGAGAAATGCAGCAAGAGGTTTGGCAAGAGTTCTTGTTGCATGATTTCCAAGGACTGGAATATATATATGTATATATATATATACCTACATATGTATGTATCTATAGGTATATAGATATATAGTTTACCTATAGATATATACATATATGTATCTCTATATATAGTTTATAGTATCTCTATAGATATATATGTCTATAGCTATATAAATATACAGTCCTATATAGAGAGATATCTATCAATCTATCTATAGCAAGCTATATATAAATATATATACTATGTATAAATATAGTATTGACCTGTATTTTATAAATCTGTGCTTTCCATTGCTTTCTCACTCTTTTCATTAAACCACAGTGTTGTCTTATAGACTTCCCAGCACAGGGGTTCTGTGACATCTACTTTGACCTTTTCCCTACCCACATCCTTCCTGCTGTAGGCATTCAGTTCACATTGACCCGGAAGTTGATTCTGTGCAGTCAGAGGGTGTGGAGTGTTGGGCTTCATCTCTCACCTGGAGGGTGATGATCTCTGGGAAGGAGGTAGAAGCCAAGAGTGAAGAGAGAAGGGGCAGGTGCAGCTCATGGTGGAATTCCAGTCTTTCCTTGGAACATCTGGGTGATGTCTGGAATGCTCTTAAAGGAAGACACCTACTCTGTTCTGAGTCTGGGGGCTTTTATCCTTAAATGTTAGCCATTATTTCAAGCCACTGGAGATGGATGATGTCTTACTGGGATTTGCATTGTGCTACTTAAAATATGTACCACTTCCACTTGGCTTGGAGCGATATGTTTCTCTTTTTACCTTTTCCCTGTGTAAAGATAAAACGCTCTGCAAGGAATGAAGGGTTTTATGGTCACGCAGCTGGCAGCAATAGATCACAGAGTTCTGCACAAAAATCCAATTATTTCCTTTGTTTGAGATGCAATTCTATGCTTGGGCAATGGAGGAGGAACCTGGGTGGAAAGCAGGCTTGAGGGTCAGGTTCTCTCATGATGCTGGGCTCCTGGCTCACAGACATTTGCCTTTCTCCCCATTTAATACAGGTCACCTTGGAACAAACTTGGAAACCAGGAATTAGGACAAAAGTCCTCCGTTACCTAGGTTCTTGGCTGCTGTTAAAGCTGAGACTATAGGGTCAAACTTGGGTTATGTATCTTAGAGTCATAACAATAGTAATTCCAGCACTACTTTGGTAGAAACTTGAAAAGGCTTGCTACTGAGATTTTGGAGGGAAATTATAGAAAGAAATATGTAAATGCACAGAGAGGTAAGATGAGTAGTTAGAATCTCTTCTTGTTATGACTTTTCATTGGCATAGAGAGGGTAGAATTTCTAATACTAAGCCAAAGACCTTCCCCAGCATGCTTTAGTAAACTCTCTTTAGCTGCTCAGTTTTTTATTCTTTGGCAGACTTTCCCTGGGTATTACTGTCTTTCTCTTATCGACGAGAAAGGTGTGGCCCAACAGCTTATTGAAACTCACTAGTAAATCTGGGACTTGAGTCCAGACAGATGGTTCATCTTTTGAACTCAGGTCCTCTCTACATACCTAGCCTATCCATGCCTTTGTGTTGAGAGTTCGTTACCTTCGGCTACACTATTCCACCATACTCTCAGTGTTATGCATACTAATATACTTTTAAGGAATGACTCCTTCCCTAGGAGTTGGTCTAGTTTCTTTCTACCTGCCAAACTGTGGTCTGGGTGTTCATGTTCAATTTTTGTAGAAGTTTTCCTTGTTTAGTTAAAAAGCAGTGCGCTGAATCCCCTTTTCCCAGGGATATCTCCTGGGATTTTCATATTTGTCATCTTCTTAAGTAGGAGCTCTTAAATGTAATTATAAGAAAACAATCTTAATTAAATGTGACTTGAAGCAAGTCCTGAAATACCATATCCGAGGGAAATAAACAAACAAAAATGAATTAGCTATTCCTGATGCCACAAAGCGCGTTAAGACCATTAAAAACTTTGGTGATTGTCCAAGATTCTCAACCTCATTTTAGATAACATAGATGCTGTTGAAATTTGACAAAGTCTTGGACCTCTTTCCAGGAGGATTGCATGCTCTGTCTTCTATTCTCTTACACACACAAAGGTGTGCAAACATGCAGGTATGTACTCATGTTTGTGCACACACTATCCTACTTACAATTTCTTTTTAGTTTATAGTTTTCCAGAATGCCATTCATAGGCCCCAGGTTAACGTTTTGTGTCTTACCTAAGATAACCTCTCAGATTTATTGATAAGGAATCTGGCACTCAAAATAAAGGGTTTGAGAAGGGCCACATGGCTCATTAGTAGATTATATCAATCAGACAGGACTCAATTATCCTGTAGCACCAAACAACAATAAATTCAGTAGTTTAAAAAATAGGGTTCCCCTCAAAATTCACATGGTTTTACTGGGGCCAACGGATATCTCTGCTCCTTATTAGTTTCACTTAGTGACTCAAGGTTACCTACAAATACATCTGGCCACATTTCATTGGCCAAAGAGAGTCATGTGACCACATCTTCTCTTTCAGGTGGCTGAGAGGCCATTGGTAGGCAGCACAAATAATTATGAAGGCTGACAAAGCCAGGAGTAGAGCCAAAGCATTTCAAATGTTTGCCCAATGCCCTCTGTTCTCTCCAACGCTCTAACTCACTTGGCTGTCTCCCACAGACAGGCTGATCTCCCCGTCCTACAAAATGGAGCCAAAGTTGGAGACTTCTGTCCATCTTATTTTTAAAAGCTGATTGTCTGGAGCTGTTCATTTAAGATGCTGTCAAAACAAGGGTCTGCTTCGTGAGGTGGGTCATTATTGATTTTATGCCGTGCTCATTTTTTTTCTCAGACTCTAACCTTTTCTCTATTATCTGAATTGCTCTTGTGTGTCTTTCTTTTGAGTTCTCATTTATTTTTCCTGGTTCTCCAAAGTCTGGGGCTCATAGTGTTACTAATGTAAATATAGAGAGTTTCTGGATTTTTTCTCATATTATTGATTCATCAGATTTGTAACTGTTGTTTTTATGTCCAGTTATTCATCCTTTGGACACCTTACCGAATACCTCCTTTGCCTCAATCAAGGATTATACTCAAGATTCAATTACAAAAATTACAGATTCTCTTATGGAGGATAGATGCTCAAAACATGTGAGGTGCTCCATCACAATTGTTTTTATATTATGACATCAACCCTGGTGATGATTCATGCGTCAGTCCACGGAATCTGACAGGCCAGGTTAGCATCTCAATGTGAGCTAAGATTTAGTGCAATTTTCATTAACTGTGCCTCACCTTTCTATCTGTTAGACAGCAAGAGAGATGCTGGCCTACTCCTGGACTGTGAAATGTAAAATATGTACTGCAACACATCGCTTGGAGACAGCCTTGATATAGTTAACCAGTCTTGTTATCAGCATGCTGACTCGAGCACAGAAGTGTTGTTTTCCAAGTGAATAATGGAGAGATGGGGAAAGAACACTGGCTTTGCATCTCTGTTCTATCAGTGGTGTGGATTTGGGTAAGTTGCTTACTGCTCACAGCTTTGATTTCTCAGTAATAGGTGACAGTTCCATTCTTGCAGAGTATCGGCAGACAACCTGCAGAGTCCAACATTACAATGTTGGAGACAGTTTATAGACATGAGGTCTTCTGGATACAGTGGACCTAGAAGGATAGACAAAGGAAGTGGTTCCCCCCCCCCTTGCCTGCCAGGAGTTTATAATCTCATTGTGACATTACATCTTGTTCCCAGATAACTATAGAAGCAAAGTGGCAAGCACCATAAAATAATGGCAAATGCCATAATGGTAAGAGCTATAGTGAATGAGATGGGAGTCTTCATTAAGTGAATGATTTGAAGTGCTCTTTAACCAAGAAGTGATTTTAATTTAGAAATACCACTTGTTTTCCTCTCTCCTGTTCACCCCTTCCTCAACTCTCAGTCTCAAAACTACCCTACTTGTGACCACTAATCATCGTGTATCGGGAGTGGAAAGCAGTTGGCTGATGTCCTGTTTTCTGGTTGTGGTATTTACAGCAGTGAAGATTTAATTCTCTATTATTCCCTGAACTTGGCAGCCCTCCTTTTTTCACTTGCTGTCTGAGATGCGATGCTCCCAGAGCCCTGGAGTCACGGCTGGAAAGACTTACTTAACATTCAGAATCGATGAACAAACAGGAGAAACATTTTACCATAGGCAGGCTGCAAGTGCTGCAGGGTTGAGCTTTGGTTCTTAGCAATGATTTCACGGCTTCTTTGCTTCTTCTTGAGGCCACTGCATTTTCTCTGCCTAATTACCTAATAAGAATGCCCGGGAGGTTGTTAAACTTAGATGTTCTCTCCAGGAAATGTGATAGTCAGGATCTCTCTGGGTTTCATTATTATTTCTTGAAAACAAAACAAAACAAAATCTTGGCCTCTGGACTTACTTGGCATTCTGGGGGCCCTTTTCTCTCCCTTTTCATATCACCTGGGGGGCCTAGCCCACATGACACCAAAAAAACTTGGCTAAGAGATCTCAGGGCGAGCAATCATTTCTTTGCCTTAACTACCATTCCTTCATGTGTTAGTTTCTCCTTTTCATCTTTTTAATCACTGTAACCGAATAACCTGAGGGAAATAAAGGAGGAAGGATTTATTTAGGCTCATGATTTCAGAGTGTTCCATCCAGCATGCAGAGAGGGTATGGTGTCACAGACTCACCTACATTCTATTAGCCTCAAGAGGGGCAGGAAGGAGGGAAGAGAAAGAAAATACCTGAACTGAGTGTTTCCTCCATACCCGTTTTTTGCCATCTAGTCCCTCAGCCTTTGGGATGGTGCTCCCTACATTCAGGCTGAGTCAGTTAATCCTCTTCACAGATGCTTTTGTGGGCACTCACACAAGTGTACATCACTCATTTCCCAGGCACACCTCCTCAATCTGGTTGGATTGAGTTCGTGGAGTTAACAATTAAGCTCAACCATCAGATACCTGCTTAGCTGGGATGATATGGATGAGCCATCACGCTCAGATTTTTTTCCACACAAGTGGACAGTGTTTGGAGACTCTCATTTTTCAGCCTGTCTACTTAGGTGTTGAGTGGACTTGTGATCACTCGGGATGTTTAGGTTCCTGCCTGATCTTCCTCAGCACGCATATCCACGTCGATTGCATGGAAAGTCATTCTATACAGTTTGAGTCAACCTCCTTAGCCACATTTCCTTGGTGGGATGAGAATGTACCAAAGAATGTACCGGATAAATGAGTCTCCTCCCTCAGATTCTGGGCCTGAGAGAGATTTAGGTCAGCGTCTTTATGGGGAATGGAGCCACAGAAATGATAGTGAAGGGGGGCTGGGAAGGTGGCTCAGTGGTAGAGCTCTTGCCTTGCATGCATGAGGCCCTGGGTTCGATTCCTCAGCACCACATAAATAAAAAAAGAAAAAAAGGCCGGAAGTGGTGCTGTGGCTCAAGTAGTAGAGCGCTAGCCTTGAGCTGAAGAGCTGAGGGACAGCGCCCAGGCCCAGAGTTCAGGCCCCACAACCGGACCCCCCTCCCCCCCAAAAAAAAGGAAAAAAAAGAGTTTGCTAAGGGGGCTGAGATGTAGCTCAGTGGCAAAGCACTTGCCTAGCAAGTGCGACGTCCTGGGTTCGATCCCCAGTACCACAAAAAAAAAAAAAAAAGAAAAGAAAACAAAACAAAAAAAAAAAGAAATGATAGTGAAGGGGACTGGATGCTATTTTTCTCCCAGGAGGAGGCTTTAAAACTTTCCAGTAACTCTTGGCTGAATTATTTATAATCAAAGGTGGAAGCAAGCCAAATGGCTATCAGCAGGTGAGTGGATAAACAGAATGCGGATTACACATATAATGCAATAGTGCTTAGTTTGACAAAGAAGAGAAATTCTGATTCATGCTACAACATGGATGAACACTGAGGGCATGCTGACTGTCACAAGAAAAGGCAAATGTTACATGATTCCACCTCCGTGTGGCACACAGAGCAGTCAAGTTCACAGAGACTAAGTAGAAGGTTCTTACCAGGGTTCCGAGGGGGTCCGGGAATAGCAAGTTGCTGAATTGGCTTACAGGTTAATTTTTTTCTTCTTCTTGGTTATTTATGCATTTAGGTTATACTAGGGATTGAACTCAAGACCTCAGCCTTGCCAGGCAGAAAGGAGCTCTATCTCTTGAGCCAAACCTCCATCTTTTTTTGCTTTAGTTGAATTTTAACTACTAGGATTTCACAAGTAGGTCCTAACTGGTAGGGACTAAAGTCTTCCTAGGTACACTTCCTGCTTAGTTGGAATGATAGGAATGTACTATCACACCCAATGCTTGGTTGAAATGAGTCTTGTGAAGTTTTTCCTCCTGCTAGATTCAAACTACAATCCTCCCCTTTCTGGCTTCCAATTAGCTAGGATTATCAGATGAGCCCCTATATCTATCAACCCTGCAGGACTCTTTCTCCTATATGTGCTACCAGATATCCATTGTTTATGGTGCATAAATCCTTGATTTGATTTTTTAAAAAAAAGTAATGTTCAGCTTTAGTGGAGTACTTTCCTCTAAAGAATAGTATGACCCAAATCTGAAGCTCTGGCTGGTGGCTGGTGGCTCATGCCTGTAATCCTAGCTACTCAGGAGGCTGAGATCTGAGGATCTCAGTTTGAAGCCAGCCTGGGTAAGAAAGTCCATGAGACTCTTATCTCCAAATAACTACCAGAAAACCAGAAGTGGTGCTGTGTCTCAAAGTGGTAGAGTGCTAGCCTTTAGCAAAAAGGCTCAGGGACAACACTCAGGACCTGAGTCTAAGCCCTATGACAATCCCCCACCCCCCCCCAAAAAAAATAAAATCTGTAGCTCTGGGCTTTTAAGAAACAATACTCGCTGGGCGCTGGTGGCTCACACCTGTAATCCTAGCTACTCAGGAGGCTGAGATCTGAGGATCGCGGTTCAAAGCCAGCCTGGGCAAGAGAGACCTTGAGACTCCTATCTCCAATAAACCACCAGAAAACCGGAAGTGGCGCTGTAGCTCAAGTGGTAGAGCACTCGCCTTGAGCTGAAGAGCTGAGGGACAGCACCCAGGCCCAGAGTTCAAGCCCCACGACCGACAAAAAAAAAAAAAGAAACAATACTCTAAATGCAAATGATTACAATTTCTCTTTGCTTTGTTGTGAAAAACATGGATGTTCAAAAAACTCTGGCTAGGAACTAGCTCATTCATCTTATAATAGAGCCTCCACATACACAGAATTGAGGGAGCAGTTACTATAAGGAGGACCTCCTGTTTTGATATAAGGGGGTGGCGCCCTTCCTAACCCAGGTTATAGACTTTGACTCGCCAGCTGTTGGCCCAGCGTCTTAGCCATTAGTGCACTGGCAGGGAGACACTCTAGGCTGAGGTTCAGGAAACGTTTGTTTGTCATGGCATCAATTCTGGCACACACAAACACATCTTTTTTCCACTGAGGCCCCAGCTTGCTTGGCATGGCCTGGTTTATCTGGCACAGCTGATCCATGGTACTCCATCCAGCTTTCCAGACCTGCTGGCCCGTTGCAAATAGGCTGGGTGTGGTGATTTTTTTAGCAAGCTACAGTTCAAAATGCAATGTGTTTCCCTTTCTTTTCATTTCTTTACTCGTTTGTTTCCTGTTGTGATCATTCCTGTTTTTTCTTATTAATTTGAATGCTGGAAATTCAAATGTCAGTTTTATAGTGCATTCATTTAATTGATAAAAAAAATATATTTTTGCCCTGTCAGCTCACTTCTGATTATTGATTATTGGACCCTGATGTTATTTGGAGTAAAAAAAAAAAAGCCTATATACAGACGAAGGTCCAGTGGAGGTAGGTATAATTTGAGTGGTGATTTGTGTGGATTCTGAGCAAAAGAAAATGAGTTACTTCAATATTGAAATGAATGTACATATATATGATTAGGTCTAAGAGTTTGGGGGAGGAAGGAACCTGTTGAAATTGTAAGAAGAAAATATGCTTGCTCAGCCAAAAAGCCATTTATGTAATTGTTTCATTTCATTCCTTAAAATTCTTTGAAATCAGCCAGGCATGGGTGGCTCACGCCTGTAATCCTAGCTACTCAGGAAGCTGAGATCTGAGGATCATGGTTCAAAGCCAGCCTGGGCAGGAAAGGCTATGAGACTCTTATCTCTAATAAACCACCAGAAAACCAGAAGTGGTGCTGTGGCTCAAGTGGTAGAGTGCTCGCCTTGAGCTGAAGAGCTGTGGGACAGCACCCAGGCCCAGAGTTCAAGCCCATGACTAACATAAAAAAGAAAAAAATTCTTTGAAATCTTCTGCTGCTCTTAGGATAAAGTTCAAGTTCATGAGGCCAGCCTGACTATGAGGCCTGGTACCCTCTGGCCCCTGTACCAACCTTTTCTACAGCACCAACCTTCACGGTGCCCTTGCAGCAGATGTAAGTCACATCATTTCTTCTAGGGCACTGGGCCCTTTCATCTCCCAGTTGTCACACTGGACTTTTTCTTCCTGGAACACTCTACCCACAGCCTACCTTTTCCCCAGGCCGCTGCTCAAGTGGCTTTCTCTGAGGAGCGTTCCCTAGCCCTTCCTTTATCCTTGTTAAGGGCCATATATCATGCTGTGCCATCATGTCATCATGACAGGCCCTCGGTGGGTTGTTATGCTAGGTTATGGTCTGTTCGTGGCTCTGTCTCCATTAGTCCCTCAACCAACTCAAGAGTAAGGACCTTGTCTTGCTGTTACCATTTTACCCTCCAGATCTAATACAGTGTCTAGTACACAGTAGGTGCTCAATCACTACTTCTTAACTGAAGAACTGCATTGGAGAACTTGTGGCAAGGATCAAAACTAAAGTTCCTTTATGAGACTTAGCCAGTCAATTCAGATGGAACAAATACTGAACACTGCCACTGGCCCACGGGGTTTCACTTGAGCTTTTCTTTCATGTTCTATTTTATAGCTGAGGACTCCTGGGCTCAGGGAGGACAAACAAGATGATCCTGAGAACTGTTACTGGGAACGGCTCCTGACTGCAAAGGTGAAGATCCTAGATTGAAGTGAACGAAGACACACAAATGTAAAGTGGTAAAGCCATGAAGTTTAAGAGAGACAGAGGCAGAGAGTACATCTAGCTGGGATCCAGCTAGATGGCTCAAGAGCAAACACATGGTGAAGGAAAGTTTAGTTTTCTGAAGGATTTTGGAACGTTTATGGTAATGATAGTGAGCTGATCTTAGGAAAATAAGGATTATGACTTGGAAGGTATCTGTATGTGTCCAGAGCTGCCGCCCCATGGTTTTAAGTGTCTGAGATGCAATGTATGTACACTAAGCTGTGAGACAGAGTTTGCCAGGCAAAGGTCAGGCTAAGGACTGATGGAGATCCACGACACTGGTGCTTCAGTTTGATGGAAACGAACCTTAAGTTTTTCTTCCCCTGTGGAGAAGTTCTGACTCAAATTGACCATTAATTATCCCAAGGAGGAGTGGCTAAGGGAGGTAGCAGGGAGGAGAAAGATTCTTGGCTGTCTTCTAGGGTGTCACTAGAAGAAGGGTCCCCTTCAGCATTCTCCCACAGCTAACTTGTCTCAGAATCGGTGAACACAAGGAACTCTGAGCTTTGGGGACCTAAGTCATTGACCTTGGTCCTGTATCAGGCACTTTCTGCCTTTCTCATGCCCCATTGCCACCAAATCTGCTAGGCTATCTTCTTGGAACAGACACGTCTTCAAATTGACTTTAGAAAGGGTAAAACAGGGGCAGAAATTTGAAGTGGGATTCTGGAGGAGCGACTGTGTGTGGGGGGGGGGAGGGAACAGACTTTGGGGTTTTCATCTTACTCCTGTTACTAAGTAGCCATTTTGATGATAGGCAAATCACTTTCTCTCAGGAACTTGTTTTTCTCATACTTAAAACAATGAGAAAAACTGAATACAGTTTGAGGGGGGCCTTTAGCTTACAATTGTATGAGTCTAAGCTACCAAGCTTGTATGAAGCCTCCAAATGGCACAATGATTTCTGCGTAGGTTCAGGCTGTCATTAAGTCTGCCTGCATCATTTCTCCTCTCACGGGCTATCCTGAAATTGCCTCCTGATATGAAAGGAGAGAAGACAATTTTACAGCTCCCACTTACTTTATTGGGCATACTGGAGGTAACAAAATAATAACTATGAGCTGGGGGAGAACTGAATGACTCTAGAATGACTCCCAAGGTGTATAGATCTTCTTTCTTTCGGCTGTCATGATTGCTCTATGAATAAGCCCCAGAGAAATTTGCTTCTCCTCTGTACACCTTCCGGCAATTGTAGATTAGAATGCTCCTAATACACATATTTCTCAAAATTGGCTGACAGTTTCACAGCTCTTGAAATTACTTCAAGTAGTTAAGCAATTAACAGTCAGATTTCACATCATAGTGCTGTATGAGCGAATTGGAAATGTTACAATGCAAATTGTTGTTTGCACATAAATAGCTTTCAGTGAACAATTAAAACTTACCCTATTTGAAATGATTCTTAGAGGTGCTAAAGTAAACAGAATAATTCTATTATCTATGTGACAACTTAGTGAAAGAACAGGAAAAGTGTCATTCTGAATTTAAAAAGAGAATGTTAATATTGTCTTTCACAAGGGACGATACTCAGTAACTTAAAGCTATGTAGGTAGCTTGGAAAACAAAAACATTCTCACATATCATATAGCATGTTTTTAAAATTCCCTTTAAAATGTATAGTTATTTACATTTAGAGCTATAGAAATTGGAAGAGAAAAAAATCAAAATTTATAAGAGGTTTGAACTTGAGGATCAGTCATAACAGTAGCTATGGCCAAAATGATCAAGTGAAATAGAAATTGAGGGCATTTATTTATTTGTTTGTTTATTTATTTTCCTGTTCCCTTTCTGTGGGTTAATATGAAACTACATCAAAAAAAAAGTTGGAACGCCCCCCACTTTCCTTCTCAGTTACCAAGAGCTTTTGTCAACTTAGGCAAGTCATTTCAGGTTTCTAGTGAGAGACGTTGCTATGCATGCAGTTGCTATTTAATAAGAAGCACCAAATCTTAGTAACCTTAAGAAAGTGATAAAAAAAATTTCCTAACAGAAATGACACCATAGATTGCAGCTTCATTGCAGGTTCAATAGATTCTGGAAGGAAACATTCACTTTTCATGGAAAAACTGACACCTTTGTTTCCCCATTGGATCAACTTTCTGATTTAAGAGGAGATTTCTGCGATGAACATGGTCTGAGGCTCAACTCCACATCCATAGGTAGGACAGAAAGATGAGACAGGGAATTATACTCTCTCTCTCTGTCTCTCTCTCTCTGTCTCTCTCTCTCTTCTCCCTCCTTTCTTCCCTCCCTTCCTCCTCTCTCTCCCTCTCCCCCCCCCTTCCCCTGTGTACGTGGGGGGATGGGAAAGACAGTGGAGTGGAATCCTGGGTCTTGAATTTAGGGCCTGAACATCTTCCCTAAGCATTTTTACTCAAGGCTAGCAGTCTACCACTTGAGCCACAGAACCACTTCTGGCTTTTTTTTTTTTTTATGTTTAATTGAAAATAAGAACCTCACAGACTTTCCTGCCCAGGCTGGCTTCAAACCGTGATCCTCAGATCTCAACCTTCTGAGTAGCTAGGATTACAAATGTGAGCCACTAGAACCTGGCTAGAAGTTATGCTATTTTTAACGAATGCCAAAGAGGTCAGCCTTAGAAATTAAAACCAGGATGTGGGGGGGTAGGGAGGAGCAGCTAAGATCTTCTCCCACTGTGCCTCCCGTTGTATACAAAGTTGCAAGAATATGAGACATAAAAGGGAAAATCTAAAACTGTGTCTCCTTTGCCATAGTTAGAAACAGAAAGAATGGACGGGCATGTCTGGCAAACGGGAGGCCTGAAGGTCACCTGTGTTTTGGGTGGGCCTCCCCATCTTACCCCCCTAGAACCATTGCTAAAGGATTTGAAGTAACTAGATTACAGAACCACATATGTTTTGCCTTTGCTCACAAAGTATAAAAGTTACCATTTTGAGTCTTTCCTTAGATTGGGTGGACAATGTAATCAGACAGTTTAGAGAAATACACATTGTTTCATTTTTAGGTGTGGCATTATGAAAGAACAGAAAGTCTCCAAGGAAAGAGGCTCTTGGTATTAACTATGTAATTTCTCATCCTCCAGATGAGGACAACAAAGATCCGGTGCTGGGCTCACAGTAACTAACGCAGCAGGTAACTAAGTGTTAACTAAAGGGTTTGTGACTTGCCAGTGGTTGCACAACTGGAAAGTTAGAGGTGGAACCCAATAGTCCTCTGTCCCACCCAAAGCTCATTCTCTGCGCCTTCCTAGACTGGCTGGTTTATGCCAAGCCAGTACTGGGGCTTGAACTCAGGGCCTCAAGCTCAAACTTGGCTTTGCTCTCAAGGTTCTATCACTTGAGCCACACTTTTACTCCTGGCTTTTTTTCCCCTGGTTAATTGGAAATAAGAATCGCATGGACTTTTCTGCCCCAGTTGATTTTAAACTCTCAGCCTACTGAAGAGCTAAGATTATAGGGGTGAGAGACCCCTATGTGGCTAACTTCTGGTTTTTAAGGATTCATTGTAAGATCAAGAGGCAGTGGAAAAGGAAATAATGATTATTGGCTCCCAAATGGCCAGAGACTATAAATACACCTTATAGAAGGAGATCAATAATATTAAAAGAAGACATTTATCTTCCAGAAAGCAAAAAAGCTTTAAAACTAAGTGTCAGGGGGAAAAAAGTACAATAACCTACTTTTCTCTTCAATTCTTCCAGGATGTGTCAAACATGGCACCTTCAATTGGTCCAAGTTTCATGGATACCAGAAAAGCACAGTGTGGTGTGTTTAAAGATGTCACACGTGTGCAAACCCATGTGACTCTGACCCAGCACTTAACAAACCCTTCCCTCTTTATATAGCATACAGATTTCTTTCTTGCTACATCATATGTGTTTATACAGTCTTTTATGTAGAAAATAACTTAGTTGAGTCTCCCAAAGAAGAATAGAAATGCCTAAAATAGAAATCTTAAACTGAACTACCTTCAAATAGAAACCATACTGTCTGATGACAGCCTTCTCTTCACAGATTGAATATTAAACCTCACATATCACATCTATATAGCTATCTATTAGCATAATCTCAATGTGCTTATGTAGATACAGCCATAGGCTCATAGAATGTTAGAGATGAGGAAATCTTCACCTTTCCAGGGTGGAAAAGTTTCTTTTCTTTTTCCCCCTAGAGAAATTTATTTCCATTGTTTTATTATTATGAAGATTTAATATACCAAAAAATGGAGGCGTAATACAGTAAAGATTCATGTGTCTATTTTCTCCCTTTGTCCTTTTGTTTACTATTTTCACTATTCTTATTAGCACATCGTAGTTGTCCAAGGAGAGTTTGATTATGACATTTTCACACGTGTATACAATGTATCTCCATCAACCCCACCCTCTCTATCTTTCTCTCTTACTTAAAACAATTTCAACAGGTTTCATTTTTCTATTTTTGTATGTGCAAACAGACAGTGAGGCTGTATTCATCCTCATTTGCCTTCTTATTATCACTCCTCCCCCACTATCAATGCTGGTTCCTCTTCCCTCCAAAAGACTCTATTTTCCTTTCTGGGGGAATTTTTATTCTTTAATGGATGTGGAAACAGAGGCTCATTATGATAGCTGAGGAGAGCTGGCCCGGTACTGCCTGCATTGCTAAGCTGTAATGAGTATTTAAACATCCTGAGGATTGATGGGAAATCAGAGCTAGAGAACTCAGGGTTCTACACAGCTTTTTAGACTTTGTGCACAATAAACTAAAAGTTAACAGTCTGTTAGAACACCTGTAAACATGGAGTGCATGAAATTAAACAAGAATAAGCAATATCTTTTTAAAAAAATATTTATATGCCTCCAATCACACTGGTTTTTTTCAAGAACACTAATTTTTAAATTCAATTACATAGAGGACAAAAAGAATGGGTGATATTTCCTTAGATTACAAGAAAAAAATATCACCACAAATCTTATTTTTAAACAATTAAAAAAACTCACCTATCCATTCTCTCATAGTTTCATTGACATTAACATCTTGTCATTAACATCTTGAATTAATATGGTAAATTTTAAAAATAATCCATGAGCCAGTATTATAAATATTATAAATTAAAGTCCATAAGTTGGGTTTATGCTTTGTGTTGTAGATTCTAGGGTTTGTGAGAAATATACAAATCATGTTCCCAGTGTTACAACACTGTGTAAGATAGTTTCACTGCCTGTAACCCACATATTTATGTCTCTCTTCCAGCCTCTGGGAATTTGAGATCTTTTTACTGTCTCTGCAGCTTTGTCTGGTCCAGATTATCATAGAGTTGGATCATGCACTCCATGGCCTTGTCTGATGGGTTTCTTTCTTTAAGGTTCCTCCATAGTTTTTTCATGGCTGACAGCTGATTAATTTTGAAGGCTAAAAAATAATACATTCCTTATAAGAGTGTGACCACAGATTATCCATTCACCTTTGGAAGTACATTTTTGGTTGTTTCTAACATTGGTCAATTATGACTAAAGATGTATGTAACACTCACATGCAGATTTTTGTGTAGATGTAAGTCTTCAATACATTTTGGACATCCCTGGGTACATGGTGACAGAATCATATGCTAAGAGTATATTTAGTGTTGTTAAAAAATAGCAACTGTCCTCTAGACTGGCTTACCATTCTGCACTCTTATGACCAATGAGTCAGAGTTTATCTTGCTTCTTATTCTTGTCAGCACTTGCTATTGTCCAGATTATTATTTTTCAATTACTAGTCAGTATTGTAAGTGTTTAGTGGTATCCTATTCACATTTGCAGCTTCCCAACATCATATAATGTCAAACATATTTTATATGTTTATTTATCATTTGCTATCGCTTTTTTAGTTCTGTATGTGTCAACTGTTTTCCCATTTTTTAATGGTTGGTGTTGTTACTATTGAATGTTATGAGTTTAAAAAACTATTCTGGATACAAGTTCCTTATCAGATGTTTGCCTATAGATGAGCTATATGTTTGCAAAATCACAGATAAATGTTTTGTAGAGCCAATCTGTGGCTTATCTTTTTCTTCTCGGTTTTTCAATATATTTTTATCCCACCATCTTTCATGGAATCCAATTTGATATATATTAGATTTCTACTTGGTCTTTTCCACAAATCACTGGAGGCCTGTTCACTTTTTTGGTTTTTTTTTTTTTCCTCTTTCTATGTTTGAGTTACATTTCAATGGCTTCAACTCACCTTTGATAAATTTTTCTTTTGAGCTATTCAATTTATTATTAATTTTACCTAGTAAGTTTTTGCATACTGAATATTTTCATCATTAGAATTTCTGTATGTTGGTATTTTTATTGTTTATTTTTAGTAATATTTATTATTTATTGCTATTTCTTTTTTCAGTATTTTTCTGTTTTCCTTTTAGTTCCTGAACCATAGTTACAGTAGCAATCATAATTTCCTTTGCACTAATTCCATTGTTTCTACTATTTTGGAAACCATTTGTGTTCATTAATTTCTAAGTTACAAGTTATGTTTGTGCTGCCTTCCATGTCTACTGTTCTTTACATTATAATTGCATGGTGGCCGTTCTGAATTTTAGGATAGGAGTACTGGGTTTTGTTTAATTTCTTTCTTTAAAGAGTGTTAGAATCTGTTCTATAGTTTGTAGTGCTAGCTGATCAGCTTCATCCTTCCATGGCTTATTTCCTTGGTCTAGTTTATCTTGACATCAGGCTAGGACACTTTGGAGGTTCTACCACTACCCTGAGTATATTTTCCACTTTAGCAGATCAGAATAACAACATCTTCCTGACAGTGTGCTCTGAAAATTGTCCAGGCATTCTTTGCCCTGACCTAGAGGAATTACATCCATTGATAGCACAAAGACTAGCTCTGCTCACTTCATGATGGAAGCCAATTAATGGAGTGGCAAAAAGGTGGTAGAGATAGAACTTTATTATGATGGTTGTCAGCTGATTGAAGAGGCTGGACTGGAGGGGCGTCTATGCTGGGAAGTTGATTTAGGAGTGGTTTATACAGGAGATAGGTGATTACTGACTGGTAGGCTTGTATGACCCAATGATGGACATCCAATCATAATGCAGAGTCACAAGATTTTCTTTTTCAGTTCTGCAAATCTTAAGAACAAAGCCTAGTATTTCCTCAGGCTATTCTTGTCACTGTTGAGTTTGCCACTTGCAGTTCTGGACATATTACACAATAGAGGAGTTAGAGTGGGAAGCTGCCCAGCCCTGCGGCTGACTACCAAACTCATGGTACAGAAGCAAAACGTAGCTCATGGATTAATATGAAAGACAAAGGTCAAACGGAGTGAAATGGTAGTCAGGCAGGGCTCTGTCCTTAACGCTCAGCTTCACTATGAACCTGGGATTCAAGATTAGCTGCAGGTACCAGAGGAGCCCTGAGCACATGTCTGGAGCTCTGGAGCTCATAGATTCTAGCTGCCTTTGCCTTCAGTCTCTTCGACCCAATGATTCCTTTGAATTCTTCTTGGGACCCTCTGTTCTATACTACTATCCACAAATCCATAAGTCAACTCCAGACAAAAGCCAGAGCAACCATAAGACTTTAAATCTAGGGACTTTTAAGTCTAGCTGAATGGTAGGGAGCAGAATTTCCAGCATTCAATATTTTAGAATTATGAAATCTTTCCCCAGCTGTGTTTGAGAACTTCTTCTAGCTTGGAGCCAGCACCTTTGATAACTAGTGGCCAAGGCAAGAGATGCCCCTGTGGCAAGAATGTGTGTGTGTGCGTACGTGCGTGCGCACACACACACACACACACACATTTATAAGGAGTACCTGGTCACTGGTCCCTCTCATTCAAGATCTGATATTTAGCATTGACCCAAGCATACTGGTGACTTTCTGTCCAGACCATAAGGTAGCTGCTTCGCCTTTTCCTTCTTCTTCTTCTTCTTCTTCTCTCTCTCTCTCTCTCTCTCTCTCTCTCTCTCTCTCTCTCTCTCTCTCTCTCTCTCTCTCTCTCTCTCTCTCTCTCTCTCTCTCTCTCTCTCTCTCTCTCTCTCTCTCTCTCTCTGTCAGTCATGGGGCTCAAACTCTGGGCCTGGGTGCTGTCCTTGACCTCTTCAACACAAGACAAGTGCTCTACCACTTGAGCCACAACACCAGTTCTGGTTTTCTGGTGAATAATTGGAGATAAGAGTCTTGTGGCCTTTCCTGCCTGTGCTGGCTTTGAACTGGGATCCTCAGATCTTAGCCTCCTGAGTAGCTAGGATTAAAGGTGTGAACCAGTGCCTGTCTTCTCTTTTTCATCCATCTCCGTCTCTTCATTCCTTTACTCCTTTTTTTCTCCTCCTTCTCCTCCTCCTCCTGCTCCTCCTCCTGCTCCTCCTCCTCCTCCTTCTCCTCCTCCTCCTCCTCCTCCTTCTCTTTTTCCTCCTGCTCCTCCTTCTCCAGCTCCTCCTCCTCCTTCATTCTGTGGCTTGAACTTAGAGTCTTGAGATCTCACTTGCCTTTTACATTCAAGGCTGGTGCTCAACCATTTGAGCCATACTTCCAATTCCAACTTTTGGGTGGTTAATTGGAATTAGGAGTCTCACCAAGTTTTCTGCCCAGGCTGGCCTCAAACAAAGACCTTCAGATCTTTCTACCTCCTGAGTAAGTAGGATGACAGGTGTAAGCCCCCAGTACCTGGTTGGGAAGACTTCTTCACATCTCTCGTTCTCTGACGTGTTACATAATGAAACTTCCTTTGAACGCTGCGAGGACCTCTAAGCTGTGCCACTGATGACTTCAGAGACAGATGAGGATTTTAGCATGCTGGGAGTATTTAAATGTCAGAAGTAATTCAAAAGAAAAACGACAAATTAGCTTGCCAGATTGTTCCTGTCCAACAGTTTGAACATAAGAAACTCATTGGTCATTTGCCACTATTGCCAAACATTTATTTTCTTGCCTCTCCAGTGTTACAAGTTGTGGTACCAGGGGTACTCACAAAATCCTGGGAGCATTTGCATTATTCACGGCAGCTGGAAGTGATTGCAGTTGTTAATGATATTTATCAGCTTTGTATGTAGTAGGTTTAGCTATAGCATATGTAGAATGGGATAATGTTGCCTTACTTCCTAGATTTTTGAAAAGTTTGAATTTTATTAAATGTACAAATTTTATCGAAATATTCACTTAAGAGAAACAAATATGTGAAAAAGCAAATTTTATGTCTTTAGTACCATAAACTTTATGGGGTTTATGCTCTCACTTGGCTTTTTTATTTTTTAATTTAAAGCTGGTAATCTACCCCTTGAGCTTGATGGTGGTTAATGTGAGATAAGAGTCTCATGGGCTTTTCTGCCTGAGCTGGCAGGATCCTCAGATCTCAACCACCTAAGTAGCCAGAAGTAGCCAGTAGCCAGAACTACCAATACTTGGCTTCTTTTAATGTTTTGATATTCATGAGTTACAATATGTACTTAGACTTCATTTTAATACACACTTTTGAATATTTCAGAAGAAACTGCATTTCAAACACATGAAAGCAATTTTAATTGTTAAGTTTTTGAGGACATACTGAAGATTTATATACTTTGGATAATTATATTTTAATATTTTTGTCATTGGGATACTGTTATCAGTTTGAATGATAAATGCAGAAAATATGCAAATTTAGCATAATGAAGGGAAACAATAAATGTTGTTATGAAGGTGAATAATTGACAAGGCAGGAGAATTTGCCAAGGAGAAAAGCTTTTATTTAAGAGAGACTTTGATCTGTGACTTTTTAATCATCACTTGCTCACACACACACACACACACACACACACACACACACACACACACAAAATGTGAAATCCACCATCAGTGTGACGGGAGGGCTGGAGAACAAAGCCATCTCCCCTCCCCCCAGGCCTAAAAGGGGCCTCCATCTGTGTACTGTACTCAGACTGGGCAGGGGGAATAGAAATACAAAAAAATGATTTGAGACTGTTTCCACAATTGCTAGTTGTGGGTCTGCTAGATGAGGTTTCTTTCAGCAGCCAGGGGTCCTCCTGTAGTAGGTGCTGATGATACTCAAGCTGGGTTTGGAGGCTTGGATCTAATGAGCAAAGAACTTAAATCATGAGCTGGGTCATGGAGGCAGACATCCCTTCTTCCAGAAAGGTAAGAGTTGGTGATGGGGATGGCTGGCAGGTGTGGGATGCAGGTTGGAGAAAGACGACCAGAGCCTGGGACAGAAAGCTCCAGATGTGCACCTGCAATCCTGGGACAGGAAGCTCCAGATGTGCACCAGCAATAATAGCATCGCACGCAGATTTCCCGGAGTCAGTTGTACCCACTCCCAGAACACTTCTCATACAGGTCAGGAGTGACCTAGGCTCTCAGCTGGTGGAAAACATCGTTGACTCTTGCTCAACAGGGTAGAAGATATTTTTATCTCTCCCATGTGATTAAGAAGTCTTTGCAGCAATGTTTTATAAACACTGTAGTCATAAGCACCTCTGTAGGCTTGTCTCCTAGAACAAAATTTATGGACTGCTTCTGATCGGCTCTGCTGGCTGGACAAGATTGATGGTGTGCTGTCTTTGTGCCAATGGTCCAGTTAGGCAGTGGGGGAACTTTGGGCCAAGAGAGGCCAGCTTTCTGCTTCGGATGGACTGCTTCTGCTCGGTGAAGAAATTGCACCTGTGAGAAACAGCACTGAAACAAATCAGAGGGGTTGAAAAAGGACCATGTGGTGTCATTCATTTTGTTAGCAGATAGTGAGTTCTCTTACTAAAGCCATCACCCATGGTGGAACAAATGACCTCTAGCAAAGCTGAAATTGATGACTGCCTTTCCCACAGTGAAAAGTTAGAGCCAGCTACAAATTAGCAATGACCAGGGACTGTTGGTGAGGAACAATGCCTTGTGCATGCCTGTACCTCCAGATCTTAAGTCAATAATTCAACCTTGGCTTCCCCATTACCAAAACTATAGCTACTCTTAAAAGGTAGCCTACTCCAAACCCATGAGTTAGATTCTTTTAGGAATCCACACTGACACACTTTAGTCTTAAAGCTTCCCAGAGAATTGCAACATAAAGTCAAAGCTAGCATTTGCTGAGCTACCAACGACACCGTCATTACACAACAAACATTTTAATAAATTACCCTGACACTGGCAGCTCATGACTGTAATCTTTAGGAGGCTGAGATCTGAGGATTGCTATTTGATGTCAGCCTGGGCAGGAAAGTCCATGAAACTCTTATCTCCAATTAACCTGCAAAAAGCTGGAAGTGGAGGTGTGGCACCAGTGGTTGAGCAGCAGCCTTGAGTAAAAAAGCTTAGGGACCACCCAGACTCAGTTCAAGCACCAGAGCTGGCACAAAAGAGATAAACATGCATGGAAACTAGAGTGGTAGATGGTTGCATGACCCCACCATAAGAATCCCAACACCTGGGCCTGGTTACCCCATGATTTGTTCTATGATGCAAATTGGGCCCAGCTCTGTTCTCTACCTTTGGATAGTGAACTCAACATGAATTGCATCTTATGTCTGATGACTGGAGAAATCTAAATCTTCAAGCTTTTACTTGGGTTGGGGATTTAGCTCAGTGGAAGATCACTAGCCTGGCAAGTGCAGTGCCCTGAGTTTGGTTCTCAGCTCTGGAGGGGAGGAGAAAAGAGTTTAGTGTTTGTGACCTAGAGTTAATGAATCTGGTTCTTAGATGAAGGAAGTGAGTTCCTCAAGTTGCTTTGCAAACCCATTGTGTCTCAGCAGATGCAAGAAGGTCACGCATAGGATCTAACTAGTCAGAAAACAAATCATAATGTGGTCCCTCATCATATGACAGAGTCCTCCTTTTTTTCTAGCATGAACAGGGAAATGATTTTGGAGGCTGGAGGCTGGAGCCTGGAGGTGGGGAAAGGTGGACAGGATGAAGATGTCAATGTCAGTAGAGGCTGTGACAATGTCTTGCCATCAGCTGTGGGCAGCTCTGGGCTTCCTCTACATTGGATCTCAAGGACTTTGTGGATTGATTTCAGTCTGAACTTACAGTGGCAATCCCATCTTAGAGGTCACAGAGCCAACGCAGGATACCTTAGTTCTGTCCTTTCGTTCAGTTGACTCCTTACCCTTTGGCTGTAGCTGCAACTCCTACAACTCCACTCACACATGGCTTCTGTGGTAGGAGACCACCTGCACCATTAATTTTGCAACTGTCACAAGGATTCAATTCCTAGAGAGACATGTTAGGGATGTGAGTAAATATGTTAAGCCAAACACTGAGTGTTACAGGAATGAATGCATCCATGCATGCATGAATGAATGAGTTATCAGCTATCTTGTCTCACAGAGTGTGCTGAGTGAAATAGATGGCTTCATATGAATTGCACATTCTTACATTAAATTGAGTTGGGCTCTGTTGCGTTCTCGGTGAATAGGCAAAGCTCAAGTAGATTAAGTCACTCCTAAGAATCTTCAAGCTTACCTCTAGATTTGCTGCTCAAAGAAGGGTTCTTTGAAGGGAATGAAAAAGTGTATTCCAAGGCCTAAAGAGCTGGGATCAGGAGCTAGATACAGTAACAATGTCTTTGGCTAAGTCATTTTTCCCCTCTCTGGGTGTCATTTTCTCTGTGAATGAGGTAGAGAGACTAGCAAACCTTTAGATTTTTGTCTGGTTCAAACATTCTAATTCACATCTTCTGGTCCTAATAATGTCTTCTATTTCCTTTCACCTCAGCACAATGAAGAGAGGAGAATTTGTGAGCTGGCTACTCCAATAATTAAGCTCTGATTCACTGGTAAATAACTGGTCAACAGCTGGGACATCCATCACAACCTTCTATATCCCTAACCTTCATTGAACATAACCAACATGTCCCTTTATTCCCTTGAATAAAGCCACTCACTTCTAAAAGACATCCAAGTCTTTCTCCAGAGCCATAGCCTCTACACTTTGTAGCCAGACAGGGTCTAAACCAATGATTCCTCCTCCTGGTCTCAGTACCTTTAGCTAGACCATAATTTTAGGGTACATAGAGGAAATAGTCCACATGAGACCCATTCTGTAGCCTCGTCGCCCTATCTCAAGTTTGTACTGAGAATTTGAGGGTCTGAAACACAAAGGAAGTCATGGAAGATATTTTCGATGCTTTACATTTCATGTGTTACCCCAGAAGGCGTCCATCTGATAGGAGTGTGTGCGTGGATCTCCTGTGTAGGCTTGTCTGGGCTCCCTACTGATCTCTTCAGTAGCTCTGAATGCTTCCTTCCTAGCAGGAATTAATACATGGATATGCTTGAGCTCATGGGAAGCAGCTAACCCAGGAAATTAAAGTCTGTTGTTTTCTTGGGCAATCTTTATTTTGTATTTCTTTGGGATAGATTCCTGAGTCATATCATTGGGAAAAAAAAGCCAAGTTCTTTTATTAAAATCTCACTGGAAGCCTGTGACTAGATCAAGAATTGTATCATTAGAACTCTATTTGACCTATAAGACTTTGAAGAACACGATAAGAAAACAGAGCCAGAAAGTCAAGGTCACTTGACCAAGGTCATACAGCTTGCAAAGAATGCAGAGAAGGAGAATACAAGACTCCTAGCTTTAGGAGAAACAAATGTAGATAAATGAAACAAATACTAAGGATCTTTGGATGATTTCTTGTTCTAAGGAAAACTTTTACTAATTTTGTGCTTTCAATTTTTGATATGAAGTTTGATGGTTTACAGAAATATCCAATTTGTAAAATAATCATGGTGCAAATGTGTATTGCAAGAATGTCTCCTGGATCAGGATAGCAAAATGAAATGCTTTAGGGGACAGGCAGGTAATAGAGGACAAAGCCAATAGGAATAGATGCTTCTGGGAACATAAAGCTATTATATAAGCCTTGCCTATAGCCATCCCATCTTTCCACTTCCTCTTCCTCCCACCCCTTCCTCCTCTTTCCTCCCCCTCCTTCAACCTCTGACACACTCAAAGCACTGGACCAACTAAACAGAGCAGCCCCCGACCAGCTTTCTCCCCCTAGTGGATGCTGTATGTTCTTTACTTGTGACACTGTAACAGAAACAGGGATTTCTTTTTGGCGCTTGTTAATTCCTAGCATGATATCTAGGCAGTTAATAAGGTGGGTTTTTTTTTTGTTTGTTTTCATGGTGGATCTATGATTAAATATGTAATGAAACCAGGATTTTGAATTCAGTGTAACAATCTTCTTTTGAGAAGATTAGTTTCTCTCTGTCTGACTCTCTGTCTCTGTCTCTGTCTCTCTCTCTGCCCAGCAGTACTGGGGTTTAAACTCAGGATCTCATACTCTTTTTTTGTTTGTTTGTTTGTTTTTTGGGGTCCGGTCATGGGGCCTGAACTCTGGGCCTGGGCGCTGTCCCTCAAGGCTAGCGTTCTACCACTTGAGCCACAGCGCCACTTCCGGCTTTTTTCTTTTTTCTTATGTGGTGCTGAGGAATTGAACCCAGGGCCTTGCGCATGCAAGGCAAGCGCTCTACCACTGAGCCACCTTCCCAGCCCAGGATCTCATACTCTTACTTAGCTTTTTCTGTTCAAAGATGATACTCTACCACTTGAGCCACACTTCTAATTCTGGATTTTTTGCTGGTTAATTAAATCAATCAGATTTGTCTGCCTGGGCGAGATTCCAATTTCGGTCCTCAGTCAGCCTCCCGAGTGGCTAGGATTACAGGTATGAGTCACCAGAGCCTTTCACTTGTTAGTATCTTGATGAAAATCTTCTGAATATTTGCCATAGCTCATAACCTGTACATAACTTAGAGAAAGCTATCAGTCATCACAAGCTAGTATGAACAATCCCCATTCCTCTGTTCTCTTTCTCACTCTGAGTGGACTTCGGGCAGCTTTCCAGGGAGGATGAGGTAGAAGAAGAAGAGAAGAATCATGTGCCAGGGGTGAGTTTTGGAGGCCAGCCTCACGGCACAAATAGAGGACTGCTAGAAGGCTTCTGAAGGCTGAACAGGAAGCCAAAGATGAAAGAGAGCAGCAAGCAGTCTCATTTCAGGTTTGTGTCAAAGGACTGCCAATTTGAATAGGAAGGAAATGGGTTCACTGCTCGATACAGATGCCTTAGACGCAAGCCCATTATACATTCTTGAAAGCAAACAGCCTTGCACTTTATTCCTTTCTCTGAGAACCTTTTTCCTCCTGCAGGCTTTCCTCAACACCTCTCTCCATCTCAAATCCATTAGAGCACAAAGAAGTACATTTCCCTGTTTGCCTCTGGGACCAGGTATCTTCTGCTTCATCCCACCATTGCCAGGACAGACAGCACATCACCTCAAACCCTAGCGGGGCTTCAGGTATTATGCCCAAGGCATGTCCTTGCTTAAGGGGAAGCAGAAGCAGAAATGCTCTCGTGCCAATGCACTTGTGCCAACACCATGGGGAAAACTTCCTTCCTGAGCCTCCAGCTGCTTTCCCTGGATGGAAGTGCACCTGCTCCAGGGGCTGCTTGTTACTGCAACCAGGAGCTTTAAGTAAACAAGCTGCTGGGTGCCATGGATTGGTGTTCTGGAGGACTTGGGCCAAGCAATTGCAGAGAAAAGAACGCTGGACTTTATGCCAGATAACATCATTCTCAGTTTTACCTTTTCCTAATGGGTGGTCTTGAGGAAGTCCCTCCCTCCTCTGGCTACATCATCCTGGTCTATGAACAGAGACTACACTCTCTAGTCTGCCTCTTGGTTAGAGATGCCATGTCTTTAGCCAGACGATACCTGTGCATTTGTTGGTATGTGTTTTCCCACTCTGGTCCTGAGGGCCATTAGACACATTTGAGATGGCATAACTCCACCGCAGAGGGTTTTAGAAAACTTTTTAAGGTAGCACAGCCAAATGGAAGGCATAGGTTGATTTGCATGGAGTTACTGGAAATACCAAGGCCTCTTTGCGTGTAGAAAAGCTTGGGAAATTGTCAGCTTCGAAACTACAATCCAGCAATGACAAAGTAGAGTGACTTTAAAGGCCACACAGTACTCCTTGGGATCCCATTTCCAGCCTCATTTCCTCATCGGTGCCGTGGGCTGATCATACATCTTCCCTCCTGGGTCATTATGACCATGAAAGTCATTGTCTTCGAAGCCTTCAGCGCCATGGCTGGCATATGCAGAGATGCAAAGGAATGGAGTATAAGTGGAATAAAACACGGGGTTCTTCCTGGTCCCTTCTCCTCTTACATGTGCCATCTTCCACTGATTCTATTATTGGAAGGAATGTTTCTTAGTGACCTGAATTGTAAGGAGAACATTCTGTGATGAGAAATGACAAATGTCTGAGCGTCAGGCTCAGACCAGGCTTCTTGGCAGCTGCTTTCTCTGAGTCCCATTTTTCATCCCAATCTATTCTCCTGGCTCTCAGCTGTCCTCCGCTGCCCGTCTACCTTTCGATTGCCTGCATTCTCATCCTCCATTATTGGGCCCCAGTACTCCCTGAGCACCTGTTTCATTTTAGCAGCATGTGTGGGGTCTCTTTGGTTTCCAGCTCTCCCTTCAGGTCCTGGCCGAGGTCTGTGGAAGACCACCCTTACTGTAATTGATAGTGGGAAGTTTTGGCTCCTCCAGGCTCCTGTTTCTTCCCCTTCTTCTGTCCCTCCCATTTTTAGCTCTCTTATGATTCACATAGGGATTTAGACCAAGAAAAATAGCAATTGAGGCTCAGATTCTTTCCCTGGGTCAGACCTCCAGATGTTTCCAGAAACCCAGAAGTTTTGATCATGAAACTAAATTCATATCCACTTAGGTGACTCATGAATTGGTCTCACACAGGCCCAATCAAGGCCTTATGCAAGGGTAGAGCCAGATCTCTTCATGCATAGATGTTGGGATGGTATCTGATACCAATATTCCTTTCCTAAGTAAGAAGCCAGAAGAGTCTTCAGGCTAGTGTTAAAGCAAGCCAAGACCAGGCCAACTTCTTCAATGTGTGGAGTCACTTTTAGCAATAGTAATAGGAAAAAGAAGGTCTGAGGCTAACGTCTTCCCTTTCAGTGAAGTGTGCTTGACCCAAAAGTGGGCTTTTTCTTCTGTGGCTTCTGAATTCTCTGCAAGCCTCCCTTCTATCTATTCCTCCCAGGTCCACAGTGCCAAATGGAAATTTCATCATCTGTAGAAAAGTTACCAGTCCTGGGATGGAAACCCAGCTTGAACCCAGCCAGACATGTGTATTATATCTTCCTACCTCTTAGGAGACCTAAAAGAGTTCAGGTCACTCTTAGTCATAGATCGGAAGGAATGTACTTCTGAACATCTGTCTACTTCTTTACCAGACCCTGCAGAAAAATACACAGTGTTCCTGTTTCTTTGGGGCTTCCTTTCCTCAAGGCTCCTATGTCACATAAAACTTATGTTAAATACGACTCATTTCATTGCTATAGGGCCCTCATTATGAAACTAGCAGTAGGTGAGAAAGATAGTTTCTCCAGCTGGTGCTGGTGGCTCACGCCTGTAATCCTAGCTTCTCAGGAGGCTGAGATCTGAGGACCATGGTTCAAAGCCAGCCTGGGTAGGAAAGTCCATGAGACTTTTATCTTTAATTAACCACCAGAAAACCAGAAGTAGCATTGTGGCTCAAAGTGGTAGAGTGCTAGACTTGAGCAAAAAAGCTCAGAGAGAGTGCCCAGGACTTGAGTTCAAGCCCCATGACTGAAAAAACAAAAGATATTTGTTCCTTCCTTCCCTATAACATCGTTGTCTACACAGTCCTATAGAATGCTGTTACTTAAGTGCTCATTCTGATGAGCCATTTGCTATAAATACCTTTCTCTAATCACAGAGATTATCTGGAGTTGTATCCTCATTCCAGTGATAGAAATGGAGTTCAAAGAATTCTGGATGTTTTCTCCATAAAGAAATGGTCACTGTTTGATTTTATATATATATATATATATATATATATATATATATGTTTAACCTGATTTAAGGGGAACAACTTATGCATGATGAAAACTTTACAGTCACCCTGTAGATGCATGCAATCTTTAATTAGTTGATTTTTTAGTCAAAAAAAAGAGAAAAGAAACACAACTTAATGAATGGTTACTAGAAAGTAATATCATGGGAAAGCAAGCCATTCAATTTATAGGGATAGTATATGCTTGGGAAAGTAACTTTCCCAAAAAATGACTAAAAAATAGACTTGTAAGCTATGTAAATAAAAAATACTAGTATATAACATTTTTTTCTGTCAAAACTTGTAGTTGTCCACTTAGAAAAGTTATTCTTAACAGTGACTTTGGTCAGACACTCCTCTGAGGTTTTTGACTTTGTTTTGATTGCAAGTGTATGATCAAAGATCTTCCAGTTCTTTCCATTGACTAAGTTTGTCTCCCGAAGACTTGCTCTGGAGTGTCCTGGTGTCTGTCCAGTTGGTCTGGCCAGAGGAGCGGCTCCAGCTCTGCTCTTAGAATTTCCATTGATCTCTAAAGATCACTCCTTTTGATATATCTTCAGCTTCTTTAGTATTGTGGGTTGCTTGCTTTCAGATACAAATGCAGCTGAATGCTTTCCTTGCCAAGAGAAGTTTTTTTTTATTAATATGATTTTTCCCCTCACCACAAAATAACTCTATATGCTTGACAGGAACTTTATATTGTATCTATTAATGAGGAAATTTTCTGAAAGTAAATACAGCCCTCGGGCAAGAGCAGGCTATTAGCTCTTGGATGTACTACTGAGTGAACTACTCATAATTGAGAGTTCTAGAAAAAAAGTTTTTATTCATCTATAGAGAATTGTATGCATACTATACGAATTAAATAAATAGCAAAGGTGTGAGACATAGGTAAGCGTTCAAAACCAGAGGATAAACTAGCAATGGCCGATCTGCCTCTTTATTGGAAGTAAGATGTTAAAAAGACAATTCAAGCCAATTCTCCCCAGCAGTACATTAGAATGAAGCGCAAGTCTGGATGTATTAAGGAACCAGGCCAGTCTTGGGGTTGGTAAGTACAATGAGTCCAGGTGTTAAATCACAGGAAATGGTAAAACATTGTGTTTGTTGAGATGCTTCAGTCTTATTCCCTTCTTAATTATCACCATCCCAGGAATGAGGCCCCTCTCTGAGTTATGGCTAAAAAACATTATGCACAGAAAACATGAGGTAACTCTGGGCGCAACATGTCTGGCAACATGAATGCCTTTGACTGGTATCATTTACCAACTGAGTGGTATCTTTTTACCATTCTCTCCATTGAGGGAACTACATACATTGCTGGATGTTACCAGATAGAAAACGAGACACACTGGTGGCACAACACATGTGATACTAGATACAAAACTGAGATGTGAGGATCCAAGTTTGAAGCCAGCTTGGGCAGGAAAGTCCATGAGACTCTTATCTCCAATTGAACACCAGGAAATGGGAAGTGGTGCTCTGATCTTGAGCAAAAGAGCGTAGGGACAGAGCCCAGGCCCTGAGTAAAAGCCTTATGACCACCACCACTACCACCACCACAACAATAACAACAGCAAAAATAAAGAAGGAAGGAAGAAAAAGAGACACAACAATCTTTGAGTATAATAATTTCTTCTAAGTGATTATTCTTTCTCAAGACTAAGTCTGATGACACAAATCAAGATGCATTGTATATATAATAAGCATTGTTAAATAGCAAAAATTCAATACATAACCTAATAATTAAGGAAAGTGAGGGAAGGGGGGTAGGTTAGAAGGGCAGGGTGAGAATATTGAAAGGGGTGACGTTGATCAAGAAGCACTGTATTTGTAAACTGCTTTCTTGAATGTCAACTCCTGTTCTGACATTTTTTATAAACTCTGCTCTGAAAGAGAGCTATACCCTTTTGGTATGCTTCACATATTTATTTTCCAGCTATGTCCCAAACAGGTTCTCTACAAATATTTTTCCTAAATAGTTGCCCTTGGAATATCATCATTTAATTATAGGCAGACATAGTGAATTTTGTTAGGTGGCTTGAATCTAATTTTTTTTCTTCGTACTATATTGGGGTTTGAACTCAAGGCCATTATTTTGTGTGGGGGAGGAGGTTATTTTTAATTCTTCTTCTTCTCCTTCTTCTTCTTCTTCTTCTTCTTCTTCTTCTTCTTCTTCTTCTTCTTCTTCTTCTTCTTCTTATTATTATTATTATTATTATTATTATTATTATTATTATTATTATTATATTTTGTGCCTGTCCTGGGGCTTGAACTCAGGGCCTGGGTGCTATGTCTGTCCTTCTTTTGCTCAAAACTATCACTCTACTAATTGAGCCACAGCTCTTTCAGCTTTTTTAGAGTAGTTTGTTGGAACTAAGAGTCTCATGGACTTTCCTGCCTGGGCTGGCTTTAAATCTTAATCCTCTGATTTCAGCCTCCTGAGGGCTAGAATTACAGGTATGAGCCACTAGTGCTTGGCTAAATTTGTTGTTGTTGTTTTCAATTAGGGGTTTCAATTCAGCATCTACATTCATGTGCACAGTGCCTTGATCCCTTCCATTGTGCTGCCCCTCTATCCGTCCCAATTTTACCCTTTCCCTCAATTTTCCCAGTTTAATTTTTACATACATATTGTAGATCATGACTATATTCATCCACCATTCCTCTCTGCCTAAATAAGTTTTGAATTTTCATGATCATCTGATCTTATAGCTAACAGGTTGCTTCCTAGTTATTATGTACTGGGCCTAATTGCTTCAGGAATATCATCTCTTTTTACCCTACAAGATAACTGATTGTTCCTATCTCTCAATCATAGAAGGATGTGATGTTCAGAGAGTTTCTTTTATTAATTAATTAATTAATTAATTGTCAGTTGTAGGGCTTGAACTATGGGCCTGGGTGCTGTCCCTCAGTTCTTCTTCAGCTGAAGGCAAGCACTCTACCATTTGAGCCACAGCGCCACTTCCAATTTTCTGGGGGTTTATTGGAGATAAGAATCTCACAAACTTTCCTGCCCAGGCTGGCTTTGAACTGCGATCGTCAGATCTCAGCCTCCTGAGTAGCCAGGATTACAGGCGTTAGCCACCAGTGCCCAGCTCAGAGAGCTTCTTAAAGTTAACTTGTCTCAAGCTGAGAAGTGGTGTGGCTGAGATTTGAACCCAGGCACTCTGGCACCAATGCCATGCTCTTAACATTGTATTAGAGCTTTACCACACAGTATCCTGCCACCGTGCTGGCCCAGGGATAGTTGGGCTCAACAAACAACCATGAAAATCAACCATGTGTTTCTAATAGGAACAGACTGGGCATTCAGATAGGTCTCTCTTCCTTTCCTTCTTTGCATTTTTGGAGTGGCGCTGGTGAAAAATATCTGGAACTGTTGGATGAAAAGACTTAGAACCTAAATACACTTTTTTAGGAAAAAAATTAAATCAGTGTATGTCCTTTCTGTCATTAAGATTTTAGTCCCTTCCCCCTGTAGTTTCCCTATGAATTCATTGCTCAGATCAGTTGCTTTAAATATATCACCACATTCTAATATAGTTTTGCTTTGAAAAAAAGTGTAGCATTTTTCCCCTACCAAAATGGCTAAATTTGTTTTTATTTGTCATCAGTGTAAAACAAATTTCCCTTCAAGATGGTAATTAATAAAAAGCCACGTAACTACAAGGAAGGAAGTAGTGAGACAGAGCACTATAATTCTTCTTTTCTGATTAATGTTTTTAAATTATCTTTATCTAGAGCAAGACAGATAAATCATTAGTATGATCCCCAATGTCTAAACAAAAGCTTATTGCTTTCCAGTATATTCATTTACTTTTAATGCTTATGCCAGTCTTTAAAGAATGGCTTTGTAACAATAGTTTAACTATTTAAAACATTAACTACCAGTCAGCTGGTCCATCTTCTTAAACTAAATGCTGAACTAAACTAGAATTGTTCATTGTCTTTTCTCCTCTGTAATGAAATTCGTTAATGATGACATATTTATAGCTTACATGGAAAAGGTCATTTTCTTTTATATATTGTCTTCTTTTAATTAACTTGAGATCCTTGAAAAAGAAATTAGGCCTAACGGTCCCTCTGATGGATTTATTATTTTCCTCTTAAAGAAAAAAAAAAATAATGGCCTTGTATTTAAGGATCAAACTGGCTTGCTTCAACTTCAGAGTGATATTGGGAAATTATGTATTTGAAAGCTTCTAAGGAACACATGCTTGGATTCAGACTTGCAATTTATTTTTTAATTTGTTTTTTTTTTTTTATTTTTCAGGCTTGCAATTTAATTGCACAAGGATGAACAAGATTAAGAAACAAAAACAGGAGTTCTGCAAGAAAGGAAATGATTGGCCCTCTTGTCCATTTGCTAACTACTTCCTGTCCTCTACCTTAGATACCAAGACCCGTGGGCTAAAGTTGTTTTACAAGTGAGCCAATGTGTTTAGACTGTTTTAAAGTCACAAAGCAGAAAACACCAATAGTGTGTACAAAGTTTCTATTTTGTTATTTGAAGTATTTTTGTGTATGCATAACAATCAATAGATGATGATTCTTGCTTAATCTAGTATTTTATAGATTTTTCTATTATGTTTGAAAGGAATAAAATGTCTTGGGTTTCTACATTCTGTAGACTTCGTTGATACCTTTGAGTAGGACATAGGACACTAAAGAGTAGACAGCTGAAGCAATTTGCCCAAGGTCAGTTGGAGATCAGGGAACGTTTGGCTTAAACTTTGTGTACTAATTGTTATCTAGTTGCTCTCTTGACTTAATTTATGCCTTTGTAGATATTTTACCCCTAATGATAAAGGAAATGAGTTTGGAAACTTTTTTGTAAAGAAAAATAGCTGTAGATATTCTTGTTGTCCATGAGTCCATTCCACTATCCTTGTTTGCAGATCTTCTAAGTTCTTTCCCCATTGCTCACTGAAATGGGAGATTTGAACATAGATAAACATTATTCTCAAGTTCCATTCCTTCTTATGCTGCCCTGACAGCGGGCTGCAGGAGTGTCGCTTGCCATCTCTACTCCATCGCAAGACCCAGGTTGGTTTTTCTGTTCTTTCAAATGTAGAATGTTTCATGCCTCTTTTATTTCTCAGCACTGGTTCCAGCTCAGCATTCTGTTATGTATACTCCTTGAGTGTTTTCTTTTTCCTGGGGAAAAAGCCCATTAATCATAGTCTCCTTTCAGAATTCTGTATACTTGAGCATCATCTTAAAGGCCATTCTAGTTTCCTATGACTTATTCTTATGGTTATATATTTTGTGCTCAAGGTTATGATATAGTTTGAGCCCAGCCTACAATGATAGTTCTATCCATTGATTCTTAAAGTATCCTCAAAGATCCCCCATCAAAGTCTTCCTTGAGATTTTTGGGAAGATCATAGAGATGACAGAAGACAAAGACAAGGAGTAAAAATTTAAAAAATATCAGAAAATAAAGATAGACTATATACAAAAAAGTACTATTAATAGTGTCAGAAAACTTTTTAACAGCTTCAACAAAATTAGAAGGTAATACAACAATTATTTCAACATTGGAAGATGAAGATTTGGGGATTTTGTGTCAACCAAGGCCAGCCATACTTCTAAGGCCATCATATTTTAGATATTGAGTTACATTAATTTTATTTGGACTGTACATTAGTACTTACATTATTATGGTATAAACAAGACTTGCTTTTGAGTGTACGTGATTTGTACTTGCTCTCTGAAATCTTTTAACATCTTATTGTCCTCATTGTTCTGATATTTCACAGTCCTATGCCTTGATATGGGTCTATTTTCATCCATTATTCTAAGAACTTTGTGAGCCATTCAATCAGGAAACTCACATGTTTCAATTCAGAAATTTTCCTTGAAGTATTTCTTTACTTTGTTTCTCATTCATCTCCTTTGTTCTACCCTTTTGAACCTGTATTCAGATGTGAGCCTACCTAAACTGTTCTATGCAATGTTTTATAATATAATGCTTTATATTTTCTCTATAAAATGTAAATGTGCAAATAAGCATTTGCACGATATAACATAATTTTTAAATTTATAATTTTTATTATTATCATTAAGTAGTTGTACCAAGGAGTTTCAATTCAACAATCAGATTATGAGTACAATGCATCTTTCCCCTCTATCTTTCCAAATCTTATTCATACCCTCAAGTTCCATGGTTCCATTTTTCACATATCATATTGAATATTGTGGCTATATTTTCCCTTTCTTCTATTGGCCCGCCCCATTTACTTGAGCCTATTCCCCTATTGTTTTCTCTTGTTTTTGGCTCTACTTTCTCAGGGGGAATGGGCTAGATTTAACCTGCACTTCCAGATTTTCTATTATGACTGTCCATTCTGCTACCATGTTTTTTAATATCTAAGAGCTCCTTTTATGTTCTCTGAATATGCCTTTTGAAGTAGCACTCCAGCTTTGTTTCTGGGGTTTGGTATCATCACTTATCTCTTTACGGCTATTAATAATAGTTATATTTGGGGGGAGGCAGAGATGGGAAGGGGAAATAAAGGAGGAGGCAACAATGCTTGATAAGAAATGTACTCATTATCTTGCTCATGTAAACGTAACTCCTCTGTACGGTATTTTCACAATAAAAACTTATTAATAAAAAGTTACATTTTCAAGTTTTCTGTCCCTTAATAGTTTATTTTTCCTACAAGTTATTTTATTTTTCCCGTTTGTGTTTTGCTTACTTGATCTTTATCTTTTATGTTAGAAGTCTACATCTTTCCTTAGTCATCTGCTCATGTTTAATTGTGGGTCATTAAAAAGCTGGTTGGAGATCCAAGTGAGGTTCATTGTAAGGTGACCTGGGCTAGGATATCTGAAGGGGGGAATTTCATATCAAAATGATTAGATTTTCCCCTCTTGGGTTAGTTAGTTTCTCCAGGAATGACTTTTCTGTTCTTTCAGTTCTTCTACTAGGGACAAAACGGTTTGGTCATATTTCCTCTGGAGCTCAATGGTAAACGGGGCTTGGAGGCAGTCATAGCAGACTTCACTATTGCTAGTTCACTTCTGTAAGCCCAGTGTGCCCCTGTCTCTTAGTATGTAAACATCATTCTTCAGGTAAGGTGGGCAGGAGAAGTTTCTTAGGAACATGGAAAGAGAAGGGGGTACCGGGAACTTTAAGTGTATCTCTAAGTTCTTCTAATCTTCCTTTTCTAGGCCATCCTCTTTACCCTCACATTGACCATTTTCTGGACTCTTGAAGATACTGCAGGGAAAAAAAAAATGATAATTCTGACTTTTTGTTCAACTTCTTGGTTTTTTTTTAACCATCCATCTTCTTCCAAAAGTTTTTCACCCCTTTCCCATTTTCCAAATCCTGAACGGCTCCTACGTTTCTAAATAATGACTATTCAATGTAGTTTTATATGATTGAACAAAATTGGGATGGATATATTCAAGCCACTATATTTACTCAGAACCTTAATCTATACCTCACTGAACCTATTCTTTAATCCCAAGAGTAGGAAAATTGGTCTTTCACAGGTCTTTGCAGAAAATGTTACTTAAAGATATATTTCAAAAGTAAACTTGACAATATATGCAAGAATCTTAAGAAACTAACCCCTCCCAAACCTAATAAACTAATCAGAAAGTTGGCAAGGGGCTAAGAAGAGACTTCTTAGAAGTCTACAATCCTGGACCTGTAGAAAACATGGATTGTTAGAAAAGCAATCATAAATTTACACAGTACTTAAATACTCTTTTATTAAACACCCTAACAATGTAGTTCCATTTCTCTCCCACATGACTACCCTGTGAGAGAGGTTCTGTTTTCTTTTTCTTTCTATTTTACAGATGGGGAAATGGAGGTATAGAGTTATCAGATAATGTACTGTAGGTTCAGATAGGAAGTGGCAGAGTTACAAGTTGCTCCCAGATGGTCTGGCTCCAAGGTCTATGGTCTACTTCTGATATAACTTCCTATCTTCTTTAAACAACTTTCATTCCTCTTCTGTTAATAAGAAGACTTAATTTTGTTAACGATGAAATGAAGAATCCACTGCATTCCTCAATTCCTAACCATAAGCCAGCAGAATTGCCTTCCAGAGCTTTGCTTCCATACTAAGAATCAATGAATCAAAATTTAATTGATCTGTTGAGGCTCAGCCTCCTCTTCCTTCCTGCTTTTCCCTCCTTTCTCTTCTCTGCTTCACTTTCTCCCTTCTTTCCTTCCTTCTTCCTCCTTTTCTCATTTCTTCCCCATCCTTTTCTCTGTCCTTCCATTCCTTTCTTCCTTTTCTTCCTTCCTTTCTTCCGTATGGTGGAGATTAAACCTAGGCCCTCACACATGCTAAGCAAAGACTCCTCTTAAGCACACAACTCCTCTTAAGCTACAGCAACAGCTTTCATCCTTTGTGTTAAAAAGAAACATTTCTTAGGCTGTTCTAATTTATAACTAGAGTTTTGACTCACTGGCCTAGGTCATTAAAGGCATCTTGTAATAGGTGGAGGTAAAATTTCTGTTTTATCAATTATCTGGGCATCGAGTACTTGGAGAGTCTGAAATAATATCATTCAATACTATTAAATGCCTGTCACGTAGGCCCTTTGCTTTTAGTTCTGTACAATCATGATAATGCCATGACTTAGTTTCTCCATCACTTAGTTTCACCTGCATTAGGCACTAGCCTTGAGCAAAAAAAAAAGAGCTCAGGGATAATGCCCAGGTCCTAAGTTCAAGCCTCATGACCGGAAATAGAAAGAAAGAAAGAAAACAATGCAATGTAATCTGCTTTATTCTTGAGGCCTCCAGGTGGCTTGGAGCCTTTGCCTGCTGGACATCTTAGGAACAAATGATGCCAGTACTCATACTGCTCCTCTCCTTGCACAGACTCTGACAGGCCAAGGAGGGGGTAAGGTCTGTAGCAAATATTACTGTCAGCATCAACACAGGCCATTGATCTACTTCTGGCCTAGAGTTTTACAGAGATTTAGGGAAACCTAGTTTTTTCTGGCTCTTTAAATTGCCCAGCTTTTCTACTGGGCCCGAAGAGTCCATGAAGCTGCCGGCAACTCCAAGCTGTTTCACAATCTCCACTTCCCTCCAACACACAGAACTGGCGCCTCCTTCCAGACGTCCAGCTCTCTATCTTCAGCCTCATCTGCCCCTCATGTCCGTGAACTTCTGTTTGAATCTCCCCTGAAGTTTGCCAGATGTATACACTCTGACCCCTGGCAGCCCACTTTTACTCCCTGATCAGATGGTTGCTGCTCTTTGAATGAGATCCCACACATTTGCGGGGTTCATTTATTCCTGTGAATGTCCCCCTTGAGTACCTTTTCACTTCAATTTAGTTCCTTTCCTTCTAATCAGGCAAACCCCTGGACTGGGTAGGTTCATATGGATTGGTTGTTCCTCAGCCTCTCCATCTACATGCGTTTATTGAGCACCTACAGTTAACCATATACAGAGACAGCATGGAAAAGATAGATAAGGATAAAACAGACTTGCTTTGCTTTTTGCCTTTGCAACTTCAGCTTGTCTTGGAGGTGACAGAGACACAGATAAAGTCATTGAATATTTCTGTAGTGTTAAGTTCATGTGGGTAAATCTTCCCCTCAAAGTAGGGGTATTAGGAGGTGAAATCTTGGGTAAGCCATGGGGCAGAGATCATGAATAGGATTCACATCCTTACAAAGGCTGAAGAGAGACCTCTTTTCCCTTCCTTCAGGTGAGGACTGAGTGAAAAGATAGTGAAAGGAGAGGAGAGGAGAAGAGAGAGAAAAGGAAGGGGAGAGAGGAAGTGGAGAGAAGAAGAGAAAAAGGAGAGGAGGAAAGGGAGTGAGAAGAGGAAGAAGAGAGGGAAGGGGAAAGGAGAGGGGAGAGAAAAAGAGTGGGAGGAAAGAGAAGTGGAGAGGAGAGAAAAAGAGAAGAGGAGAGGAGCGGAGAGGTGCGGAGAGGAGAGGAGAGGAGGAGAGAAGAGAGGAGAGGAGAGGAGAGGAGAGAAGATCCAGCCATCACCAGCTTTGAGAAATGTGATAAAGTTCTGTTGTTTGCATGGCTTCCACTCTGTGATTTGTTATAGCATCCTGAGAAGACTAAGACATGACATAATATACATGGAAGACAGTCATAGACCAAGGGACATCTGTCCTGAGTCTTGAGAAGTAGACAGTAGTATACTGGTTTGTTAAGCTGTGTAACAAAATGGTTTGACCATATATTGTCTCAAGGTTCTGGAGGCTAGAAGTCTCAAATCAAGGTGTCAGCAATGCTGGTTTTCTCTGAGAGTGAGGAAAAAATCTGTCTCAGGCCTCCCTAGATTTTGGGTGTATGTACATAGCTTGGTGTGTAGAACCATCACATGAATCTTGGTCTTTATCCTCATGTGGCATTCTCTCAATGTCTGTCCAACTCTCTCCTTTTTCATAAGGACACCCAGCATTATGGGTAGGCATCTACTCTACCTCGAAGGGTGATCCCATCTTAACAAATTTCAAACCACAGAGACCCCATTTTCCAAATAAAGTTCTATGCTAAGGCACCTCTGCGTAGGACTTCAACATGTGGACAAGAGAGCCCAGTTCAACTTATCACCAAACCCTCTAGGGAAGAAGACATTTTTGTTTTGAATAAGAACTAGCCTGGGCAAACCTGGGTGGAATGGAAAGGACACAGCGGATGAATGGTGTGTGGCCAAGGTTGGGGAGCATGGCAGTGGATGTGGGAAGTGGGTTGAACGTGAGGCAGAGAGGTAGCTTTGAATCGGATTAAGCAAGGTGCTAGGGATGAGTACCCTCATTGTGAACTCTACTTCAGGGTACCATCCTGGCCTCAGTTCTGCCTGATGGCAGAGGAAGGGGTACAGTTCTGAGAAGGGGGACATTGGCCAAGGGTTTGCTCAAGCCATTTGGTGTCAGACAACCAGAGGACTTTGGTAATAGTTGGAGTAGAGTTTATATCCCAGCCCTGGAGCCTTGGACAACACATCTCCAGTCTTGGTCTCTATTTCTGCCTTCATGATTTGACCAGGAAACTGCCTGGCTCATCACAAACACTACAGGACACACAAGCATCATCACTGTGAGGACGCATCAGCCCTGGGAACTTTGACTTCCCGAGGGAAAAGGTTGCATAGAGAAAGATGTGAGACTGGAATCTGGGATTTGAGGTAGGCTAGTGAGGAAAAGTTTGACTGATGGCATGCAAGCATCCATTTAAGGATTCATTTCCTCTTAAAGGCCACTCTGAACCAAATACTTAGGACTCCAGGTCATGAGAGTGTGGCAATTCGGACAGCGGGCTATCTATTTTGTAATAAAAGGAGATTTGTAGGAACGGACTTGCTTGAGCCTCAGTTCCTCGTTGATGATGATTCAGATCCGGAGCATGCATTCAATTGTTTTGGGGGGGGGGGTGAGAGGCAGATGGCGCTGGGCAGTAAGCAAAGGACATCTCTGGCCTGGGGGCAGAGCCCTTCTACTGGAATGCAGCAAAGGTTGCTGGCAGGACAAACCAGGAGCCTGGAATTGTTTTACCAGCTTGGTTTCAACCTGATAGCATAGAAGAGTGAGGACCTGTTGGGTGTTAGGCACTGTGTGGGTAGCACAGCAAATCTGATCTTTCCTTTTAGATGCTTGCAAGATTCATGGGTAGATTTAAATGGCTAGTGAAGGGTGGGGTATGTGGCTCAGGTGGTAAAAGACTTGTGTAGCAGTTACAAGTTCCTGGGTTCAATCCTCAGTACCACAAGAAGTCAATTAACTAATCATTTTTACAAAGATTATGGAAAAACATGAAACTGTATAACTGAAGTAAATATATCAGTTCTTATAAGTCAATGTATGCATTTCATGTGATTCCAATATATGAACATTCAAAAAGCAATTGAGTATGGAGGCAGAGGTGATCCCAGTGTGTGTGTGTGTGTGAGAGAGAGAGAGACAGAGAGAGAGAGACAGAGAGACAGAGAGACAGAGGGGGGAGGGAGAAAAAGAGGGAGGGAGGGAGAGAAGGAGAGAGTGGTGGGTGAGAATAAAGAGAAAAATGCAAAAATCCAAAGATAATGTCTTGGCAAGAGCAGAAAAGACTCAGATATTAAGAGGAAAAAAATGGCCTATAATTCTTGTCACTCAGGAGGTTGAGATCTAGAGGCTCAGGGTTCAAAGCCAATCCCAGCAGGATTTAACCTGCAAAAAGCAGGACTAGAGGAGCGACTCAAGTGGTAGAGCACTAGCTGTGAGCAGGTAACCTGGTACAGGCACAAAAAACACGAAGGAAAAAAGGCCTACACATGTATATGCATATAGATATATATACATTTACATATTCACATATATGTATATATACACACATAAATACATTCATACACACATATCTGCCTAGACGTGTATATATATCTATGTATGATTCAATTTCTATATCAAAAGGGCATCTCTTGTGTTAATTGTGTTAGTAATGGAGTAGACCCTGGGCATCTATCCAAAACATCACAAGCTAGGATACCATAAAGATGCTTGAATGTCCATATTCATAGCTGCATTTTTCACAAGAGCCAAGTTATAGAAATAGCTCAGAAGTCCTACAATAGATGGATGGATCCAAAAAAATTATGGTTCCTATACCCAATGGAATTTTACACAGCCATTAGAATGAATAATGTTATGTCATTTGCAGGGAAATGGCTCCACCTAGAACAAATCGTATTATGTGAGGCAAGCCAAGCTCAGAGACACAAATGGCACAGGTTTTCTCTCATATGTGGAAGCTAGATCTAAAATACTCTAGGACATGATAAATTATACAGGACTCTGGACACACACACACACACACACACACACACACACACACACACACACACACACACACACGCAATGAGACCAAAGGAGGATATTCTTGGGGGGGGGATCACAAAGGTACAATCGCTATGTGCATCTGAGCATATAAAATAATATTTATCGAAATGAGCTCCAGGAAATGGAAACCAAAGGTTTTTACTTTGTTGCTATTTTTCTTTTCTTTTCTTTTTGTCTTCTTTGTTCTTCTATCTTTGGCAGGGTATGTGGGGGCACATAAATGGAGGGATAAAAGGTGAACAAATGCAGCAGTGGTACTCACTGGACACTCTGTTGAAAATGAACTATACAACTTGTGGACAGGGACAAGAGGGAAAAACTGGAAGAGAGCAAAAAGAAATGTATTCTTTACCTGACTTAAGTAACTGTAACCCTTCTGTACATCGCCTTTATAATAACAATAAAAAATTAAACAAAGAATGGAGTGGGTAGGTGAGGCAGAAGCTCCAAAGTACGCAGCCAACAATAACTGCAGGTTGGATAATTCCAGGCATGACTAGCTCTGTGTTTAATCCCGAACTGGTAGGATTTAGTGTTGTCTTGAGAGAAAGAGAGGCATTAAAGATGCCTCTTAATAACTTTATTAACTGAGATGGGGTAGAGGAAGCTGGCTGGTTTGGGAGAGGAATAGGAAGCATTTGTGTTGGGACTTGTTCAGTATGCTACAGCTCTGAAGAACCCAAAGGAAAATGTGGAGAGGCCATGAGATAGAAGCGTCTGGAGCTGGCGAGCAATCCAGACTGGAAATATTCGTTCATTTGGGAGTCATCAGCCCATAGTGATGTTTAAAACCAGAGACTGGCTGAAATCACTAGAGGAATAGGTAAATGGGGTAGGAGATGGAGCTCAGCACTTTGCAGACAGTCTAATGTTAAGAGGTGAGAGAGAGAGAGAGAGAGAGAGAGAGAGAGAGAGAGAGAGAGAGAGAGAGAGAGAGAGAGAAGGAGGGAGGGAGGGAAGGAAGGAGGGGGGAGAGAGGAAGGGAGAGCAAGTAGCAAAGGAGATTGAAAGGAACTGCCCCTGAGCATGAGGAAAAGCAGAACTCTGGGAGCCAGGGGAAGGCATGGAAGCAGGGTTGTAATGGCTGAGCAAGGCATTTGTTAGGTCAGTGGTCCTGAGGAATAAGAAACACACCAGGACTATGCAAAATCAGAGGTCATTTCCCACCCAGACTTACAGGATCAGGAATTCACAAGGGACGCTGATGTACCCTCAAATATGAGAAGCCACTACCTTACCAAAAAGGCAAGAAGAAGAGGGAAAGGGGAAAGAAAAATGGAAGAAAGAAAAAAGGAAGAGGAAAGAGAGGGAATAAGAAGAAGAGGAAGAAGGAACAAGAGGAGGAATAGAAAGAGGAAGAAGAGGAGAAAGAAAAGGAGGACAAACAACTTTTCTGGGAGAAAATACTCTTGGAGACCCACAGAAGTGTTCCAAGCGTACTTAGCACATTTTGTTTTTTGGGAAACACCACCAAGCCCATCCTGCCCATCCCAGTCTCGAACTTTCTGCTACTGACCAATGCATTCTGGCTTTGGAGAAAGGAGGAATTCCCTTTCCCATTTCACTTGATGGAGGGACTATTAAGCTCCAGACATGACAGGGGTTGTGTGTGTGTGTAGGAATCTTCTAGGGTGAGCAATACTGGACCATCAACACTGAAAGGTCTCACATATAAAAATCGATTCCATCCATCCCCGGCTTAGAGAATCCCATTCTCCTCCATTCCGGGGAGAAGGGGTTAATATTCAGGCCAGCCCCGTGGCGGGGGGACTGGACTCACATGCCAGATGCCAGATGCGGGCGGGGGGGGGGGGAAGGGTGTCCCCCCGAAATAACTGATTCCCACCGCGGATGGGCGGGGTTGGCGCTTTATTTGGTCCCATCCAGGCGCGGGACTCCCGCAAGGCCGGCCCCTTCCCAGTGTCTGCAAACCGTCCCTGCTCCCAAGCTTGGAAATCCCGGAGGAAGGCGCAGCGTGCCGACCTCTCTCCGCCCCTAAGTGTGCCGAGGTCTCCGCCCTGCCCAGCCCCGCCGTCGCCCGGGGCCAGCTGGGCCTCGGTCCGCCGGTGGCCGCAGCCCAGCGCTCCGCTCCCCGGCACCACCGGGCTCTCCACGGCGCGCGTGCTCCGCGAAGTTGGGCAGCCGTGCTTGAGCGCGCTTTACCTGCGCGCTGCTCTCGCTTTTGGGGGGACTGCCTCCCCACTCCGCGCCCCTCACCCCACCGTGGGCATCTCCCTTGAATCAGCCAGTCCCAGCAGGCTGACCTGACCGCCTGCATGCACCCCAGCCTGCAGCGCGATCATGTTGCTAAGGAGCGTTCTGCTGATGGTTCAAGGTAAGGTGGAGATCTGGGGGACCCCCCCCACGCACACGCCCGGAGAGATGCGGGGGGGGGGCTCAAGACTCACTCCCATAACTGCTGAGGGCTGCTGCCTGAGCTGTCCCGGGCGCCCCTACTCCAAGGGGACACGCAGTGGCAGCCCGG
This sequence comes from Dipodomys merriami, assembly GCF_024711535.1. Taxonomy (NCBI): domain Eukaryota; kingdom Metazoa; phylum Chordata; class Mammalia; order Rodentia; family Heteromyidae; genus Dipodomys; species Dipodomys merriami. The sequence goes on from NW_027204048.1 coordinate 13,366,392, forward strand.
GGCGTTTGTGGTTGTTGGGGTTTTCGGGGGAGGGAGTCATGCATCCTTCTCCAGTCCCTTTCCGCACACCACCCCCCCAACTTTTACTAGGTAGCTCCCCCGGGTTGGTGTGGAAGCTGCAGGCAGGGCAGCCAAACTGAAACTGGCCTTGTGCCCGCAGCCCTGCAGCTTTCCCTGGCCCTGGACCTGTCAGCTGGGTCGTGCGCCTTTGAAGACGGGACTTGTGGTTTTGACTCAGTGATGGAATTTCTACCCTGGATTTTAAACGAGGAAGGTAAGAGAGCGATGCGCAGAGGAGTCTGGCCTGAACTTCATCCTTGGCTAGCTTCTTTCTTTCTTTTCCTCTCCCTTTTCCATGTGGGAAATGATACCTTGGAGTTGATTTCCTTCAGGAGGGAAAGCAGGGAGTCCTGGGAATCCTCCTTCAAACTTTCAGCTAGGAGGCAAAAGGGATGGTGGAGGAAGAAGGGGAGAGTGGTCCTCCCTGGGCCTGGCTTGCAGGTAGCAGCAGCTCCACGCATGCGCATGTGAACCCAGCCCTTCTTCAGGGAAGGGAAGATTGACACTTACTCAGCGGAGTGCTTCCTGTTGGCCTTGCTGCTGGTCAGTCAGCTGGTCAGTCATCAAGTGTGAGCTGAGAGTGCTGAGTGTGAGTACTTCTCAGCCAGCTTGGCTGAGACATGTCCATGCTTCTGCAAGAGGACCTTCCCACCCATGTGCCCCATGGGGTCTTTGCCACATGGACTGATACTCCCTAGGTCACTGTGTGAACGTTTCACACCTTTGGGTGGTGGGAGCAAGCTTCCAATGAAATTGCAGATGCAACTTCTTCCTCTCTCTTTGTAAATAAGAGAAACAATCAGTATTCAGCTGCCAGCACCGCCTGTCCCTCATTCTTTCCTTTCTGTCTCCATTGCTTTGCCATTTTGAAGCCTCAGCGTCAGAACCATTTGGAGGAGAAGCTAGTCTCTTTCTAGCAGACATGGCTGCTAGAAAGGTCACCAGCCAGCCAGCTTCTCTCCCTGTACATGTATGTATCCCCAGACCCCAGACCATCCAGCAGGGATCCCAGAGCCCTGGTTAGAATGATCTGTTCCCACAGCTCACTCCACTCAGGCTTCTTTGGGAGGTCTTTGTCTCTATGAGTTTCCCTGAGCCTCACAGGTAGATGATAGCACGGCAAGAAGCTGTCTTCGAATATTTAAATGGCTGCTCTGTGTCATGTGGTGGCCAACTCTGAGCTGTGGAATTAGAGGAAGAAACAGAACTGACTGAGTGGGAATCTGTATTTGTCTCCAGTGCTGACCAGGTATCTGGCAAAAAGTAATTCTTGGTTGACTATCAGGGTATTCCTACCTTGTTGATAGCATTAGGAAGGTTCTTTATGACAGTACATTATCTTTTTCCTGGTATGGTTGAGGGAAACCATTGTGTGTGTGTGTGTGTGAGAGAGAGAGGTGGGGGGAGAGAAAGCCTATACTAGAATTTGAACTCGGGGCCTGGGCACTGACCCTTAGCTTTTTCACTCAAGGCTGGCACTCTACCACTTGAGCCACAGCTCTACTGATGGCTTTTTGGTGGTTAATTGGAGCTAAGAGTCTCATGGACTTTTCTGTTCAGTCTGGCTTTGAACTTTGATCCTCAGATCTCAGTCCCTTGATTAGCTAGGATTACAGGTGTGAACCACCAATCCCAGTTTGAGTGACAGCATTTTTGAGAGACAGCTCTATGTCTTAGGAACCTGGCTTTGGAGAGTATTTTTCTCCAAAGCAAGGCTGCTGGAACTTTTGCGGCCTCAGAGAAGACTGGAGGTTGTTACGATCAAGCATAGCTTGCTGCTCCTTCTGGAGATTCAGAGGATCTGGGGTAGTGCCTGTGATTTTTTTCAAGAGTTCTCAGTTGCTGGGGCTGCTAGTGGTAACACACACACACACACACACACACACACACACACACACACCTCTATGCTGTTGGTCCTGAGTTCGGGCAGGCCTAGGGTGGGTAGAGAAATCACTTGCACAAGCCTGGGGGGGTGGTGAACATTCTCCTTGGATCTTGAGCACCAGTCTCTTGCTTGCTCTGTTTCACTGGAGCCCTGATGAGAAAAAAATGAACATCATTCCTGAAACCATGAACCTCAGTCCCTGACCTCTTTCCGCAGCTCTCGTCTGCCACCAGTTATGATCTGAGCAGGCCACAGGCTGTGGAGCGCAGGGGCCTCCCAAGCCTGCAGGAAGTGCTCCACTGAGCTGGTACCTCTGCCCTGCCTGGCCGTTAAACTGTCTCCTTCAGGGAAAACAGGAAGGTGCTTATAGGAAAAGGTGATTACAGCTTAATAGTATAATGGAGGCATTGTGGCTTGCCTTCTGCTTTCTTTATACTAGCCACTGCATTCATGGCTCATGCCTGGGACAACTGGCTTGGCTGGAAAAAGCTCATTCATTCTTCTCTGCCCTCTGCAGGGCAGAGCAGGCAGGTTTGACTTGTGGTTGCAGACCTAAGTTTTTAAAGGCCAGAACTTGGACACTGCGGACTAAATGGGGGGGGGGGGAGGAGGGAGGAGGGGAGGGCGTGAATAATACATGCGTGCCAGTTGCTGTGGTCGCTTGCTCAGAAGCCATCACTAAGAATTTCCCCTTATAAACCCATTTCTAGGTTGGTAAATGAAAGATAAATTTTTAAAAAATGGTTCCAGGATGAAGTTTGGCAAGCTGTTCCCAAGGTTTTCTGCAAATCGACTTCATCTTGTGGCAGAAACCTTTCAAGACAGGCTCCGAACACTTCTGTGCTGTTGGCTGGCTCCATAGAAAGTTGGGAGTTTCAGAAACTGTTACCCACAAGTCCTTGGGACACAAACATCACTGCCACTATGTGGATGGGCAGTGGTTTAATTCACAGTGGGTGAGTCAGAAGCAAACCTGCACACGAGAATTTCATCACTCAAGGTCAGACGTAGGGATCACAGAAGCATTACCCTTGTCTCGAAATATCTCTTGTGCTGTCTGAAATTGTCTAAGGCCCGGGTGGTCCCTTTTGCTTCATCTCTAAGCATCTCTGATTTACAAGTGCAATGTCCCCTAGTCCTGTTTTGAAATATGCTTTATCTCCACTGGGCATAGAATAGACCAGTTCTGATGGAGCAGTGTAAAGGATTAGAACACAATGGAGGGTACTCCCCCAGGGAATTGTGGCTGCACCATGACCAGACACTGCTCCCCTTCCCATCCACATTTTGGGTTATTCCAATGGTTGCTATGTTTTCTTGAGTTTCCTCTTTGCTTTTTGTGAAAATATTCTTGTGTTTGTTTGTTTGCTTTTGTTGGTCATGGGGCTTGAACTCTGGGCCTGAGAGCTGTCCCTCAGCTCTTCAGCTCAAAGCTAGCACTCTACCACTTGAGCTACAGCACCACTTCCGGGTTTCTGGTGATTTACTGGAGGTAAGAGTTTCATGGACTTTCCTGCCCGGGCTGGTTTTGAAGCACAATCCTCAGATCTCAGCCTCCTGAGTAGCTAGGATTACAGGCGTGAGACATGGGTGCCTGGCGAAAATATTCTTTTCACTTCTAACTTGTCAAGAGAAATGAGATCAACGTCAGACTCAAACTAGAACTGGTTTCTAAATCCTAGGGTTAACTTCAGTAGAGGAAATAGGTAGTTTTTGTTTGTTTGTTTGCTTGGCTGCCTGCCTGCCTTCTTTCCTTCCTTCCTTGCTTCCTTGCTTCCTTCCTTCCTTTCTTCCTTCCTTCCTTCCTTCCTTCCTTTGTTTTTGTTTTTTGTGCAACTGGACTTGAACTTAGGGCCTTGTGATCTTTAAGCAGGCACTTTACTACTTGAGCCATGACCCCAGCCCTTTAGTTACTTTTTGCTATGGCAATTTTTTGGATACAGTCTCACACTTTCACTAGGGACCACCCCTGGACTCAGATCCTCTCACCTGTGCTTCCCATGTTGCTGGGTTTACAGATGTGAGCCACCATGGTTAGCTTGTTTCGTGAGATGGGGTTGTGTTAGCTTTCTTGCCTGGGCTAGCCCCCAACCATAACCCTGTGGAGCTCTGCCTCCCGAGTGGCTGAGGAGTGTATCACCATGTCTGGCCCGGAAGCTTTTTTTACTTACTTGTCTTTAATTTAAAAAAATCTTTATTCAATCTTACTTTGAAAGATACTGGGCCTCTGGGAACTGTGGTCCTAAACTAAAATGGAAACATCATGAAATGCTGACTGAGGTAACTCAGAGACCATACATATAGTTGGCCTTATAATTGAAATTAGTTATTGACTGCCTTTAGGTTTCGGCCTGATTGTGGTTGCATATCCTGAATCTTAACTCTATAAGGAAGCCACTGGAGCAACTGAGGAAGGGAGAGACGTCAAAACAAGGAGAAGAAAGGAAAAAGAACGGAGATATTGCCCCTTAATGAGAAGTCTTGACCACACAAACACCTGGGAAGGAAGGTGTACATGGAAGTATTGGGCTTAAAGGAAGGAAAAAGAAATTCAAAACACTTGTAAGCAAGATCTGCTATGTTACTCCACTATAGTGGCCAAGGATGGATAAACAGGAGAAACAGAAAGAGTCTAGATGGTTTGTGTATCTGGGAGCAGGTGATAAGTAATACTGGAGACAGGAAGGTGACCAGGGGTCTAGCATAAAATAACATGTGCTAGGGTAGGGGCCATCTTGGAGGATAGAGGATTAGAGGATCACATTGTAGGGGTGTGTGTGTGTGTGTGTGTGTGTGTGTGTGTGTGTGTGTGTGTGTGTGTGTGTGTGTGTGTGTGTGTGTGTGTGTGTTACTTCTAACCCCTTCTTTCACCTTACTCTTGCTCTGTAAGGATGCTTCCGGTTTCTTGGCTGGCTGAGTTTCAGTTCTGCACGCAATCATGTGCCAGTTACTATTAACAGTGAGAAATTTGGCCTGGTACTTCTTAAGGCCCGGGTGGAGCCTGAAGTTTGGGCAGGATCCTCTAAGAGGAAGGCCACTCCTATCCTCCCTACAGATGACAGCTCTTGTCCTGAGGTCACCAAGTTCCTGTCCCCCAGGATTGCTAGGTCCTGTACTACCTCTGCTCATTGTACTCTGGGAGCTCATCAGGCGTAAGCATGACCCCACTGTATAGAGGCTGGAAGCCAGCACCAGTCTGGAACATTCCTTGAATGCCTGTTGGAGCCAGATTCTCCCTGCCATATCACCGGGTGTGTCCAGGTGCCCTGTTAATATTGCTACTGTCAGGGTGAGCCTAGCACTGTGTCACACCTGACCACAGCCCAGAGTCTACCCTAGCTCTGCCTAGGAGCCTTCGTCCTGCAGTTGAGCCTTCTAGAATGTTCAGTACAAGCTCCTCATTTCACTTTGGGGCCCACTGAGGCCCTTCCACTCATGGTTATGGGCCAAGTCAGTGGCACTATTGGGTAAGGCCTCGTCTCCTTGGTTCCCTCCTTGTTCTTTCTTCTGCATTGCTACTGACACATCTGTCTCTATGAGGTCCTGGCCCTGGGAGTGTGGTTGTGTTGGAAACTCTTCCTCAGAGATCTAATTATATATCAGTCATGTGGAGGAATTCACACCTCCCCAAACTGCAGTGCTTTGGGCCCACCTAACCACAAAGCACCACATTTTTATGTCACACCCATGTTTATGCACTCTCTGATCTGCGGTCTTCAGCATGTAAAAGAGCTCTTGCACACAGGAGGTACACAATAAATACTTCCGGAATGGATTTGCTGATTGAATGAATCCAGCTTCCGATCATGAAAATGTCCGTGTGTATTCCTTAGCACGAGGAGCCGCGTAAGCATTGTGGTTAATAAAAACTCCAATCTGGACAGCTTTGTTAAATTAGATTTCAGGCTCTGCTCTTTCTATACAAGTGTTTTGTTCTCTCTGGGTCTCCGTTTTGTTGAATGTTGAAGAAGATAATAAAAATACCATTTCATTAGGTTGTTGTGAAGCTTCGATATGTGAATACATTTAACACAGTGAGCACCTTATGCGAGTTACCTTTAACTATGTTATTCGTGCCTTGAACTATGACTAGATCTGTTGACATTACAAACATTAGAAGTAAACATTAGTGATTCTAATTCCAATGACTTTCCAGTACAACTTCTGAGCAGCCAAGGAGAGAGTAATTTTCTTTTCTTGTAGGTTTGCCATTTGTTCTTCATTCCAAGTGAATGAAGAGCCCTGCGTTTCTTATCATTGGCTCTATTTTAAGCCTCTCCTTACATTTGTGGGGTAGAAGGTAGGGCAAATGTAAAGCCATAAGATCGCGTTTTGCATTTGGTTTGCCATCTCTCCCAATAGCTTATACATTTTCCTCTATACATCTTTGGTTTGTGTCATAAATGCTTTGGTCTCTGCACCCATGATTCCTCCTCCCTTCCAGCGACTGCCCTTCTCTCTGTCCTACACAGCTCAGCCTCAGTCCACTCCATTACTATGGAAGGCTTTGAGCCATGTGAATCTCTCCCCATCAGGCTCAGGCAGGTTCCAATCTTGGCCTCCCTGTCTGTTAGGTTCTGTGGTGCTCTCTCTCCTCACCCCTCCACTTGGCACGTAGCCACCTGGACTGGGGATATCTGTCTAAACAGCAGGATGGAGGCTCTGTATGGACTGCCTCCTTCCTCTCCAGGCCCCCTGAGTCCCTTCCTACTCAGATTAAGGGCTGCCAAATGGGGAGCTGCTCTCCAGATTCTGGCTTGCTCCCCAAGAAGATATCTGGGGGTGTTTCCTTTTTCATAGTTAAGTCAGCTAAGGTCACAATATGTTGGGAAGAAAAAAAATAACTTCTTGCTCTAGGGCTTATATGCTTTTCATTCCTACCTTCATGTGGCTTAGGCTAAGCTACTGTTTTGTGACATGTGTCTTGGGATATAAAATTCACAAAGAGACCCGATCCTTAAAATAGGAGGTTCTCCTTTGTTAGGTTGCCATAGGAATAGACCCTATTCAACAATGCTTGGTTTCCAAGCCTATGAGAGAGATCCAGTTATGTGGAGAGTCCTGACACAGGAAGTCAGGCCAGCAGTCTGGTCATCCTAGCTGATTGACCCCGATTTTCCTATCTACCAATCTTCCTATCACTCTCTCTCTCAGCTTTTCTTGTGCTTGTTTTAATCAGCTCGATTATAACAGTGGATTTGTGTGTTTAGGATTAGGATTAGGTGTTTGGTTATCTATCCATCTGGAAGAAGTAGTGTTAAACACTGAGGAACAGATTGCTAGTCATAAGTGAGGCTGTTGTTTAGGAACAAAATACCTCACTGCACTTGTATAATTCTTTTCTATTCTCCCCACTTACTCTGAGCTATTTTAAGCACTTTTAGGGTTCAGATGTGATTTGGTTGTTTACATCTCCAAGGATCTATGTGTGAAAAGCTTGGTCCCTACAGTGGGAGTTTAGGAAGGGGCCTCTCAGAGGTAAGGCTTGAAAGAAGGCCCTTAATGACTGAAGATATGTCCTTCACAGATATGGAGGGACCCTGCCTCTCCTTTCCCTTTCTCTGCTCCAGAGTGAAATGGGACCATTTTGCTCTTACAAGCTCCACCCTCACCAAAGGCCACATTTGTGGGGCCAATTGATCTTGAACTGACAACACTCGGAGTGAAACAACCATTTGTGTCTTTATAAATTGCCTTAAGATCTTCTTGTGGTTACAGAAACATGCCGTGCATGCTTTAAGGTGCAATACTTTCTTAAAACATCCCATGATTGTCCCCGATGACATACACCGCTTCCTTCCCTCCCTTGCTACGGTTCTCTTCACCTTCCACTCTGTCACTATTCTCGTTTGTAGTTCCTCAGTGGAGTCCGCCTGCCATTCTCTTACCCTGGAGTGTAACATTATTTGAGAACAGAGATTACAATGCCTGACAAAGAGTATGTGGTACCAGCAAAAGTCAACCATCACTAACGTTTCATTTCTCTGATGGAGAAAAGAAAATCCAAACCCCTTGACATTTTTCTCTGCAGTGAGAGAGGTTGTGTTTAGTTATCCTTCCTACCTTGGGACTTCAAAGACTTTAAAGGCTTATGTTCTCATGTCCAGCTATAACAGCGAAGCAGGATTTCGGCTTGCCTGGCTAATACATGGTCCACTTCCTCTGTGACCTGTCAGTGGACAAATAGCTCTGGGATTATTCACCCATCAGTACTGCTCGTGTACCTTGATCATCTGCCATCACAAACAATGCAGCGCAACCTCGAAAGCAATCCCGCTGTGTCTGAAAAGTGTTTTGTTTTTGCTTTTTTATCATGTGCAAAAGTTGATTAGATTGAACTATCTATTGAAAAGTGATATTTCTAACAAACTTGAGCGTGTGGTATTACTAGTCCTATCTTGATGGGAAATGCTAGGAAGGATATTTGCTCCAGAGGCAATCTCATATGGATATGACAGATAGAGAAGCCAAAGGATTAGGTTTACAATTTAATGAGATCAACAAATGTATGCCTCCTTTTCTTGATGAGAAATGTATGTGTGGGGGGTGAGGGGTTATGAGGGCTAAGGAAAAGATAGAATGGTCTCAAACCATTACTTTATACCATCATGAATAAATCATGTATTTTACAGAAAAACATTGCTAAAGAATAGTTATTCTACCCAGGAACTGGTGGCTCACACCTGTAATCCTAGCTACTCAGGAAGTTGAAATCTGAGGATCAAGGTTCAAAGCCAGCCCAAGTAGGAAAGTTCATGAGATTCTTATCTCCAATGAACCACCAGAAAACCAGAAGTGGTGCTGTGGCTCAGAGTGGTAGAGCACTAGCCTTGAGCAAAGAGCTCAGGGACAGTGCCCAAGCCCTGAGTTCAAATGCCATGATGAACCAGAAAACCAAAACAAAACAAAACAAAAGCAGAATATTTATTCTACCGACAAACATTCAAGTCCCTGCTGCTCTTAGAGTACTACGTAAGTATTTGAGGTAGATACTACATAGGTTACACATACATGAAGTTTATAGTCACAGTCCGACTCTGTCTTTGGTGATGCCATAGACCCATAGAAGGAGACACATAGCTGTCATTATGGTTGAGAGCAAAAGGAATTGTGCACTAGTCCAAGAATTTCCGTTGCAAGCAGTATAGATTGGCTGTTAGTTCAGCACACAGTAATTTCTTTAAAAAGGTGTAGATTAACTCTCAGCACTAATAAGAAAGCTTGAGAGTTACATTTGAGTAGAAATATAGGCATGCAACATGTAGATGAGATCCTTCTGGGAGAACTATTTGTGTGCCTTTGTCTCTGCATCTCTTCAATGTTGGACCTACCTGTTCATTTAATACCTGTTCATGGAGCTGCTTTAAGCCTGCGCAGGTGAGGAAGATAAGTTCATCATGGGATGCTAGTCAGAGGGCCATTCAGTGGTCTGAGAGATGCTGAGAACCTGAATTTGGGGAGGGTTAGATATGAAAGGGAAGGAGTTAAGAAATATCACAAAGGGGATCAAATTGTTGGAATCTGATGCTTGGGTGGGAATAATGAGTAAGACAAAATTTCTAATTTGGTTGGCGATTCCAAGAGTTAACACAATTTCAAGAAGAGCATCACTTCTAGGATAGAAGAAGATATGATCGTTTCTGAGCTGTCTGGGAAACCTCGAAGTGGGTAGAAGTTTCTATCAGGTCTTGCATGTAAGAATCTGAAGGTCTGGTACAACTACAGCACGGATACCTTCAATGTAAAGACAGTGGTTAAAATCTTGAGTGTAGATGCCATTACCCAGGGAGAAGATATAAAATAATACAGCAGGAGCCTGAGAACGGAGCTTTAAACTCACCTTTAAGAGTTAAGTATAGGAAGGAGGCGGAGCTGTAAAAGAAGTAGAAGGAATCTGGTAGGTTTGAAGAGTAAGTAGAGACTGATAAACCCACGAAGTTGGAATTTTCCATAAGAGGATGTCATCAGCGTGGTCCATTTTTAGCAGGGAATGGCCTAGGACAGTGCAGCCATTGGAACTAACAATTTAAACAATCCTTGGTGCCGACTGGGTGTGGTTTCAGCAGAATGTGGACAAAACTGGAATGGCTTGAGAGACTATATGAATGGGAAATACAATACAGATGTCTGGTAGAGACTTCTCAGCACAGAAAGTTTGAATATGACACTAGAGATCCAGTCATACCCACAAAGAAACGAGATGAAGGAGTTTTGCTTTTTCTTGTTGTTGATTTAGGAAAGGGAGACTTGAATTCATTTAGGGGATAAGTGGAAAGGTCTGGCAAAAAAAAAAGATTTGGGAGACAGAGGACTTGCTCACTAGCTCTAGATTGGACTCGATTTCTACTTTGACAATTCACAAGTTTCACATACACACAAATTGTTTCAGCTCATGCAATGAGCCGAATGGCTCATCCACATTGGAGTGTCAACTTTAAAATGTGGGAAAAGTTATTTTTATCGCAAGTGCAAAGGAGATCAGAGATTTGGCTCACTATGTGTCTTGAACCATTTTTTTTTAAAGAATCTTCTAAAACTTGCAGGAAGTTATCTTAGGTTGAAGAGAACTTTAATGACATGACATTTTTTTTCTGTTTGTTTCTGACATGACTAACTCCCAGTGGGAAATGGGAAGGGAATCATAATGAGAAAGTCCCATAAAACCTAGGGTTTGTGATCTATATATAGGTGATACTGAATAATACCTGTCATAGGTAGGTGTTGCCATAGTCTGTGATCTATGCAGCAATCGTGAAGGGTATTGTGACCAGTAAATTGAGGAAGTAGGACAGAGATGAAAATATTCAAAGACAGCACAGCAGAGTGGGTGAATAGGAACAACAGCCCAGACCTCCTTGTCTGCAAAGGCTTGAGCTTTCCTCCTTCGTGGGTAGGAAGACAGCTCATCATGGCCACTGATCAACACAAAGGAAGGAAGACTGGTGAAGCTTGCATTCCTCTAGGGAGAGGAACATAGAATACAGCAAAATATTGATTATGGTAACAAATTCCAGCTCCTTCCTGGATTTCCCAGGGACAGCTCATAAGTCTCACATGGTAGCAAGCCTGGGGAAGGCATAATAGAGGGAAGGAATTATAGTTTCTCTCTCTCTCTCTCTCTCTCTCTCTCTCTCTCTCTCTCTCTCTCTCTCTCTGTATATATATATATATTTATATATATATACACACACACACATATACATACATATATATATATATATATATGTATAACAGATTAGAGGTTGCTCTTGAAACCATAGGAAAGTTTTGCTTCTCAGTCTTCAACAAAATCTTGGAAGAGAACTTCAAGGAAAATTTACAGCTTCTCCTAAAATACTTTAGCAGTCTTCAAGTAATATTCCTAACCTTGAAATTCATCTAGTCTTACTGTGAAAAGAATAAAAATGTACTGGGATCAATGTGATCTCTCTCTGTCTCTGTCTTTGTCTCTGTCTCTGCCTCTCTCTGTCTCTTGTGTCTCTCTGTGTCTCTCTGTGTCTCTGTCTCTGTCTGTCTCTCTCTCTCTCTCTCTCTGCTAGCCAGTTGTCCTACTAGACATGGATTTTAGCATTTATTCTTTCTATTACTCTTAGCAGAATGGCAATGTTGCTAAATAGCAAGGTGATATATAACTCAGCTTGATGTGTAGAGAAATTTCCATTCCTTATTTGAAAATCTTTTGCCATATTGCCAAGGAGAGCTGAAGTGTTATTTGGGACTGTGAAGATGAAGATGACTTTAATATGCTTCTGCTTTCTCGACAAGTGTCTCCTTTGCTTACCACTGTTTTACGACAGACCAAGCAATCTGAAACTACAACTCAGAACCTTGACTTTTTCAAGCTTTTATAGCCTTCTTCTACATCTGTGTCTTTGTTAGAAATGTGTAATAGGATAGACTGTTGGAGAACTTCCTTTGGGAAATGTGTTTTGATCCTGCACTAGACAATATAAAAATATGAGTTGGCCTTTTTGTTTTCTGTTACAAATCTTGAAATGAGGAGTAAAAGTGTGGGAAATCACACCTTTGTTCCTGAAAACATTTTCTTTTTTCTCACAAGTTCTGCAGAATATATGAGTTAAACTCTACAGTCTTGTGTGTGTGTGTGTGTGTGTGAGAGAGAGAGAGAGAGAGAGAGAGAGAGAGAGAGAGAGAGAGAGAGAGAGAGAGAGAGAGAGAAAGAGAGAGAGGGGGGGAGGAAGAGAGAGAGAGAAACATTGATGATCAGTGTCCTCTTGAACACATATTAAATACATAGAAAAATGAAAAACACTGCTGGTGCTGGTGGCTTACATCTGTAATTCTAGGCCCTCAGGAAGCTGAGATCTGAGGGTTGAAGGTTGATGTTAGACCAGCCAGAAAAGTCTGTGAGATTTTTATCTCCAATAAACTAGCTGGAAGAGCACTGTGGCTCAAGTGGTAGAGCACTAGCCTTGAGCAAAAGCAGCTCAGGGACAGCACCCAGGTCCTGAGTTCAAGTCTCAGGATTGGCACCAAAAAAAAACCCACAAAAATATATCCTAGGTTATATAAAACAGTATAGATTTTCATCTTTGATGGCAATATAAAACACTTAAAGTGTTGGAGCCATAGGAAAAGGGTATAGGTTTAAAAGATACATTAAAAAGTTATAGGTTGGTTCTGGACTTGAATGCACATGACACGGAGAAGAGATGTTAGGGAGACATTAAAAGGTACATTGTACTGGAAAGGAGCCTGATTACTATTTAAGCCTGGGCTTATGAATGATGTCTTGTTTCTTTTATAAGCATGTTCTTTAGTAAGTGTTAAATTCAAAAGGAAATACAATAGCATAAAGCCCAAGGTTTTAGCCTCCTCCATTGAAAGACTTATCAATGATTACCAATGATGCCTTTATTTCTGTCGTGCTCAAGTTTGATCCAAATGGCTCCTTTGCTTATCAAGTCTGCTATTAAGCAACTTTTAAGAGAGGCTTAGGGTGACCTACTTGTGTAACACTGCAAGTAGACAGCTCAGTTGCTAAGAAAGTGTTTCCCTCTCTCAAGTCTCCTATCATGCTAAAGCATAGCTACTCACAATAAAAGTTACTAAGAGATGAAAGGGATACAAAACAGTTTACAGTTTTCATTACCCCCTTCCACTTGTCATTTGGTTATCAGAAGCCATTTATACTTTTGTGAATGTATTCCTTTCTTTAACTCAACTTGGACACATTTATGAGCTATTTCTTCCTTGGCATAGCATTAGCCTTGTAGTTTAAGAATTGTTAGAAATTTAGGGGCTGGGAAGATGGCTCAGTGGCAGAGTGCTTGCCTTGCAATGCATGAGGCCCTGGGTTTGATTCCCCAGCACCACATAAGCAAGAAAAAAAAGAAATTTAATGGGCCTTGGAAAAATAGACATTGTTCCATCAAAATGTGCAGTCAATCATGATCCTGCACAAAACACAATGTGTTTGAGACTCAAATCGTTTAAGAACTTTTTCTTGGAGACATAGGACAAAGGAACGAGCGTGGAGGGTGAGCAGCAGGGACTCCGCAGTTTTGATATTCATTTGGCCCCTGCCACCCACTTCCAGGCTCACAGAGAAGTGACTTGCCCAAGATGATGCTCTGGATTGGGAACTAAGGATGATGCCTACCAGCTCTCATTTTTAAGTTTTATCCTTAAGTCTCATTTCAGAGCGACTAAATGAATCCAGTGACCAAAGTGATACCTTGCAAGTATCTACAGAGCACTGAGTGAGACAAAGGAAGATAAGGAATAACAAAAGTGTTATTTCACACCGGGTGCTAGTGGCTCATGCCTGTAATCCTAGCTACTCAGGAGCTTAAGATCTGAGGATCTCGGTTCAAAGCCAGCCAGGTCAGGAAAGTTCGTGAACTCTTATAAAGCACTCAGAAAACAGGAAGTGGCGCAGTGGCTCAAGTGACAGAGAGCTAGCCTTGAGCTGAAGAGCTGAGGGACAGTGTTCAGGCCCAGAGTTCAAGCCCCATGACTGACAAAAAAGAAATCTTATTTCATTGGTCACCTACTTGGCAGTGATTATATGCCAAGTATTGGGCTAGATGCATCAACTCACTGAATTATTGTAATGACCATTACTAATGAAGATGTCTTAACAGATAAAGGAACTGGGCTTTATAGAACATTTTTTCTAACATTCCAAAGTCATGGAACAAGTCATGGATGGAGCCTGAATTTTATCCTGAGTCTATCTCCCATGACTAAGAACATACCACTCTGCTACTTTGCTCTCTGTTTCCAGTCTTCTGACCTGAGCTCTAAAAGTTCATTTTTGAAAGAACTAATAGTAGTCATAATAATAGCTAACACTTACTCATGGAGTGAATTCTCTTATCTACATACTGGTCTAAATGGTCTATGTTAAGTCATTTAACCTTCCGAACAGCCCAATGAGTTGGGTCCTATTTTCATCCTCATTTTTAGGGTTGTAGAATATGGGAATCATGGAAATCTGCAATCATGGAGCTCTTAGCAAGGCTGAATATTATAACCAATCTTCTGTTCTGTGGAGAAAATATAAAATTTTCATATTTCATTTTACTTTTCTCAGTATTTTGAGGCAACCAACTTTTCCACTTGAGTTCTAAGAGAATCTTGCTACAGAAGCATTATTTCTTCTAGATTTTTCTATCTACAAGAAATCCACCACCAAAGAAATTCTAACTTGAAGAAAAAGGAAAGCTTTCCCTTTAAAGAAAAATAGTGCAGTACCCTAGGACAACACAAGAATTTTCTGCCTGGTTCCAAATTAAATGAGATTAGCTTGAAAACTCCCGTGAGAGTCTCTCCCTCTGAGGGTCCCCATGGCTGCCTGCATTCTCTGGACAAGGGCCAGAAGAACTCGTTTTCTTGACAATCTTGAGGGTATTGTTTTGAAAATGAGTCAAGAATTCTTTATGGGGAAAAAATAACTAGGAAATGTAGCATTTGTATAGGCTATGCAAAAAAAAAAAAAAGACATTTAAGCTCAAATGGATAAGAATGTAAGCAGGAAACATCATATAAATCTAAGGACCAGAGAAGTCTTTGGGATGAAGGCTGAGACTGAGATTGTCTGTCTGTCCATCCATTTCACACCATAGTAACAGTCTTTTTGATCAATGGGACAGGAATATGTATCTTTAATTCTTACAACACAGTGAGGAAGATACTCACCACAAGGAAACTGGTGTTAGCGGGTTTGTTTTAATATTTTAACGTTTATTCTGTAAGAAGTGAGCATGTATTTAGCAGCAATTGGACAACTGAATACTTTTAGCCTAATGGCTTTCCTTTGTGTGTGTGTGTGTGTGTGTGTGTGTGTGTGTGTGTGTGTGTGTGTGTGTGTGTGTGTGTGTGTGTGTGTGTGTGCGCGCGCGCACGCGCACCAGTTCTGGGACTTGAACTCGGGGCCTGGGTGCTTTCCTTGAACCTTTTGCTCAAGTCTAATACTCTATCACTTGAACCACTTGCCGCTTTATTTTTGGGCAGTTAATTGGAGATAAGAGTCTCACAGACTTTCCTGCCCTGCCTGGTTTGAAACCATGATTCTTAGATCTATGTCTCCTGAGTAGCTAGGATTATAGGAGTGAGCCATCAGCAATGATTTTCCTTTTAACATTTGCCTACCCATGCTGAGCAGTGAGGCTGACACTGGTGGATAATAAAGACATTTTTCCTTCAAAGGTTGCTCATCCAGGAGTAGAAGTGAGATATATAGACAATAATCTAATACATGAGATTGGTGCCATGGCAGTTTCCTGGTGGGGCAGAGGTTATGGCCAGGAGACAAGGATGGGACCTGCTGGGTACAAGAATCCTCTAGAAGATCCCTGAAATAAAGATCGTATGTGAGCTGAGCTGTGTGGTCTTTAGAACTCAAGGTGGATGAGGGATAGTCTGAGCCTGGGCAGGAGGTAGAACAAAGAGCATGAATACTCTTTGAGCATGTACACTGGATATGGGAAGGAAAAGTAAAAGGGCTCCATCTCTGAACTCTATCCCTATCCTGAAAGTACATGAATACAATCGGTGTTTGCATCAGCTCTGGCATGTGATGATCAGAGAAACTCACTTGAATGTGTGGCTTCAGAAGCTATACAGAGGTCACTTATGGTCTAGAAGGTCTGTACGACATAATTGTCCATGAACCAAGGGCTAGGCAGAAACTATGCTGAATGAGTCTCCAATGACAAACTTGGGGACCTATATTAATATCCTACAGACAGTTACTTGTCAATCACATCTTCAACCATCATCATCATCATCATCATCACCATCATCATCATAAACCACCACATTGCATCTATGCTCATATTATCACAAAACTTCAGCTTTTCATCATCCATCCATGTGACTATCTCCATTTTGAAGATGTGGCAACTGAAACCAGAAAGGCTGTTTGGCCTGTCATGGATCACAGATCTCAGCCTGCTCTAAAGCCAATGCCTGTCCCGCTGCCCTGCCTGTGGCTACCCAGACTGAGTTGGTTGCTGAAAGGCTTGCAAAGAACTACAAGATATAACTTCTGGTCTCAAAGAGTTAATATGATTCTGTAATCTTGTCTGTTGACCATGCTTTTTTCCTCTCAAACCAGTCTCTACATGTTTGCTGATGGTTGGTGCTTTACTATTTGAGGTATACCTCTGCCTCTGCTTTTTTGCTGATTAACTGGATATAAGGGTGTCATGGAATTCTCTGCCTAGGCTGGCTTTGAACCTCGATCTTTAGATCTCAGCTTCCTGAGTAGCTAGGATTACAGGTGTGAGCTACCAGTGGCCCAGATCTCAACACATAAAGCTTTAGGATGTGTACTCAAGCTGAATCCAAACTGTACAATCCGGTGCCAGCATTGTGGTGAAACCAATACTATCCCCCACTTCCTAAATAGAGTATTGATGGAGAGGAAGTTTTCACCACTGTTACATAATTGTTTTGAGGTCTGGATTTTTTTTCCTTTCTAAATACAGAACAGGCTGATGATTCCTTTAGCATGAATCAGTTACTGAAAGGTGTCAAAGGTGACATATTTGTGTAACCTGAGGTGACATACCTAGGTACCCAATTAATAATAATACATAATAATGTATGATTGATTTGATGACTAACTATATGGGTAAAGGAGTTGGGTACTGGTGGCTCACACCTGCAATTCTAGCTTTTCAGGAGGCTGAGATGTAAGGATCACTGTTCAAAGCTAGTCCCGGTAGGAAAGTCTATGAGACTCTTATCTACAATAACCTACCAAAAATATGGGAAGTAGAGTTGTGACTCAAGTGGTAGAAGGCTAGCCTTGAGCAAAAGAAGCTCAGAGACAGAGTTCAAGGCCCAGGAATGGCACAAATAATAATAATAGTAAAGGGATGTGATAGTCCCATGTCCAAATTATGCTGGACCCTCTTGTCCCAGACCTTCTTATGGCTGTGCTAGTATTTTCCTATCATTCAGGCCCCAGATGAAATGTTCTCTCCCTTCCTGCACACAGTATCTCCCTCTTTATCATGACCGTATAGCCTGACTTTAATTCTCTCACCTGGACTCTCAATTAGCCCTCTCGTTGATTTATTTACTTATTGTCTATCAACCCTGTTAAAAGAAGTTGATTCATTTATATTGCCACTGATCTTCTCATGCCCGTCTGAGTGCCTGGCACCTGGACAACATTCACTAGACGTTTGCCAAATGATCTCAGTCCCGCTGCAATGCAGCCTTAGAAATCTATACAGTCCAACACATTACCAGGACTTGCTAAATGCAAAGAAAGACAGATGCGTTGAGCATCATCCTGACACTCTGCATAAATAATGGGATTCCTTCAAGCAGAAACAGTGGATAAAAAAGATGAATTTTCAATTACGCTGTAGTACAGTGCCACCAACTCCTGACTTGTCTGCTGATTTGAGCGAATGTTCCAGTGGAGGAATACGGATTTATTTCCCAGCAGGAGGATAGTATTTTTCTTCCTTTGACAAGTCTGGAAATCAATTCCTGCAGCAGATACAAGATATATTACGCATAGAAACAAAATTTGAAGTCACTGCCCAGCCATGAACAAGAAGTTAGTGTGTTCCTATGTGTGTGTGTGTGTTTGAGAGGGTAAGTCTTTCACTAGTTGGTAATCTGATAATGATATTTTTAAATGACTAGATCCTCCGTGTATGTGAATTGCTTAAATACTTGTCTTAATCTTCTTCCCCTAAAATAAGCCTGATTGATAGTGAGCACTCATCAAAATAGTCATCATACTCCAGGTCACGGGACAAAACGCTCTCCCTTACTACCAGAGTTCATTCTTTGAGGGTCTCGGAATTCAGTGTGGAACTGTTGAAGCAGCTGGTGAGAAATTTGGATGTTTGAGTATGTATCTGTATTTTTTTTGCATCTTTATGAAAATTCTCACAGATGGATGCATTTAAAAAAATGATTGTTACTATAAAGGTGATATACAGAGGGGAAGCAATTATATAAGTCAGGTAAAGAGTACATTTCTTTTTTTTTTCTTTTGGGTCCAGTCATGGAGCTTGAACTCTGGGCCTGGGCGCTGTCCCTCAGCTCTTCAGCTCAAGGCTAGCACTCTACCACTTGAGCCACAGCGCTACTTCCGGCTTTTTTCTTTTTGCTTATGTGGTGCTGAGGAATCGAACCCAGGGCCTCAGGCATGCAAGGCAAGTGCTCTACCACTGAGCTACCTTCCCAGCCCAAGAGTACATTTCTTTTTGGACAACGTCACCCGTTCCCTCACTCTCTCTTGCTAGATGGATGTGTATTATACCCTTCTTTATGAGTGTCTGCAATACCCAGCAACATAACTGAGATTTTAAGTGTCCCCCTAGACCCATTTAAGTAAACGCACAGTGACTAATGGCCTGCATTTACCAAGAACTCCTGTGTGCTGCACACACTGTAGTTTGTTCCACTTTACAACCACCCTGTGAGGTGAGTGACATCCCTCCATGCATAAAGTTAAGTGACATGTTAGGTGTCACACAGCTGGAGGTGGCAGGGCTGTGGTATAAAAGTGCTCTCATGGACTCCGCCCTGTTTTATCATTCCCAAAGCATCATTGTCATTATTATTACTACCACTATCTTATTATTACTCTACCAGTATTAGGGCTTGAACTTGGGGCCTAGATACTGTCCCCTAGCTATTATACTCGAGGTTCTACCACGTGAGCCACAGGTTCACTTCTGGCTTTTCGGTGGCTAACTGAAGGTAAGAATTTCATGGATTTTCCTGCCTGAATTGGCTTCCAACTTTGATCCTCAGATCTTAACCTCCTGAGTAGCTGGGATTACAGATGTGAGAGTCACTGCTGCCCAGCTACTGTCATTATTTTTGGACTTCTTTTTGAAGCCCTCAAAAATATACCAAAGTACAAAATTACGACCATTTGACTTAAGGATTTTAACTCTTTATTTTGCAATTCTAGACTCAGACAAGACTTCATTCCATAAATAGAGGGAGAGTTTCCAGGGCTAAGGAGAAAAAATTGGTTTATAGACCAAAAATAAAGAGAGAGAGAGAGATTGAAAAATGCAAAAGCAAAGGACCAAAAGTAGATCAAGCATTTTGAAGTCACTCACTTTGTAAGGCGGGAGCAGAGAGACAGAATACTAGGAAAGTAACTAGTTTACTTCAGGCTACATTTTTGTAAGGATTAAATTCAGGAGAATTTTGTTGCCATGCAATTAAGACTGACCTTTTTTTATAGTCTTGTAAAAAAAATTGGTTATTATTTCTCTGTTCTGATAGAAAAGAAGGACACATAACATCTAAGTTTTGGTTTGGTGACACGGACTTTTGGCCTAAGTAACTCCAATTTTAAATTTTAGCCTGGTCGGTTGGGATCTGGTTCAGGATCCTAGTCTAAAACACTGAACTATAATTTTTGTACAACTTCTTTTTTTGTTGGCCTTATTTATGAGCATATCTTTGTCTTAGGCTATGACTCTAGGAGATAGCAACTATATTTCTGCCTTCTCTTAATACTCTGCAGGCCTTTCTTAAATGCCCCACACATCATAAACCATGATCTGGCTAGGAGAACCCACGTAAGACACTTAAGTTTAAGATGACATTAAAAAATCCCACTAATTAGCCAGGAGCTGCTAGCTCACGCTTGTAATTCTAGCTACTCAGGAGGCTGAGAACTGAGGATTACAGTTAGAAGCTAGCTGGCTGATAAATCTGAGAGAGTCTTATCTCCAATTAATCAGCAAAAACCTGGAGTCAAGCTGTGGCTCAAGTGGTAGGTTTGAACACAGACACTCAGGAGCAGTGCCCAGGACCTTAGTTTAAGTCCCAGGACCAACATGGAAAGAAAAAAAGAAGTCCTTCACACTGCCTGACTGGATGGATGTGAAATTAATGTTTTGCTCCTATGAGTGTTTACTCCTATGCGTGAGTAACAATCTAGTGAAATAGCTTCATTCAAAGCTCAGTGGTGAACCCAGGGAGTTACAACCTGTGGCCTTTCCTGCTGTCCCTCTGTCCAAAGATGTGGATTCAGCCTTAATGTTGTGCCCAAGCCTGGAATAACCAACAAAATCCAGCTTCTCTACAACCTCAGAGCTTAGGGATGGTTTTTGATTATTTGTTTAGAAATGTTTAACTCTAATTTTTTTTTTTGGGGGGGGGGAGTCTGGTCGTGGGGCCTGAACTCTGGGCCTGGGCGCTGTCCCTCAGCTCTTCAGCTCAAGGCTAGCGCTCTACCACTTGAGCCACAGCGCCACTTCCGGCTTTTTTCTTTTTTGCTTATGTGGTGCTGAGGATTTGAACCCAGGGCCTCAGGCATGCAAGGCAAGCGCTCTACCACTAAGCCACCTTCCCAGCCCAACTCTAATTTTTTTTAATGCCCTGGTTGTCTAAGATTCTGAAGTTTGTGCAATTGCTTTCCCCCACTTCTTTTACTTTTCCTCTTCCTCCACACCCCTCCACACCCCCCAAAAAATGAGAGCAAAGCTATCTATTGGTATGTACAGGGGCGTAGTTACAGAATCCTTGAGGAAACCAAACTCCAGGGAAGTTTAAACCCCTTCTGTCATGTGACGGGGGGGAGGAGGGGGAGTGAGGCATTGCATGCTGCCTGCATACACCCATCTTGTTTTTAATATCTAATACAACATGAATGTAAACAGTTGCTATCCTGTCTTTGGGGAAGAAGGACAAGGAATAAAGTGTGTGCATGTTTAATCCATAGATGATTTTTTGCGATGTATATTTTCAACCTGCAGTTGCTTGAATCTAAAGATGTATGTACAGCCATCTGCATGTGGAAGGCTGACCATAGTTATCTTAGAAGGACAGACCTGTGATATATAGAAATATATGTACATGTTTTTATAGCACGTATGTATGCCCATCCATACTCAACCCTCCATCAGAGATAAGTAGACAGCAGAAGCTCAATAAATTTTGTATTAATGGAAGGATTGTATGAGATGGATGGTAAGAAACAGCATAATCTAATTTCTAGCCTATCAGATTTATATCTCAAGTCATCATGCTGTTTCATAACCAATAAAAGCCTTAGGTTTTGTAGACAAATGAAAAGATAAGCAGACATAATTTGTTTTCATTTATGTGAAGCCCAGGTTGCCATGCTGGTGTGTGTGTGTGTATGTGTGTGTGTGTGTGTGTGTGTGTGTGTGTGTGTATTAGTATTTGAGATGCTAAAGATGCAGACAAATATGAGGACTTGGTTATATTGTTGTTTACGATAACATGCAATATAACAAAACTTCAGAATCTGAGCACCATCTCTGCTAAGCAAACAGGATCCAACACAGAACAAATCGCCACTTTCAGGGCAAACATACTCTCTTTAAAGCCATGTCTCCTCATGGTCAACCAACTCAAAATGTAGAAAACAAGTTTTCACATCCACAAGCTTCCCAGACACTGAGTTAGGGAAGAGAGGAGCCCTTGGTGTTGAACCTGCCAGAAAAAGGGTAGAAAGTCTTGCTGCGCTGTTCCTACAGATGTGGCCGGCCAATGATAGTGCAGTTGTCAGAACATTGAGCCTGTGTGGTGCAAAGAAGGAGCAATTTCCAACAGGATGAACTTCTACTGATAGGTATAATCTTCTCCAACAGGCATGATCTAGAAAGACCTAAGAGTTTTCAGAGTGACAAAACAATTCATTTGTTCAAGAGATATCTACTAAAGATCTGCAGGAGCAGTTGGGGTGGAAGAGAAAAGAGTAGCTTCGTACAGCCCCTTCTACTGAGGAGCCAAGTTTTACCACCCCTTTAAGAGGTCATTTTGATTTTTCCCTCTGAAACACAGAGAAATAGATCTGGTTTTTATCTTGTGGAGCATCTGGGAAGGTTGCAGTTCCTGTTTTGGGGTGCCCTTCTCTTGGTGCAAAGGGACGCAGAGTTTGTTTTCCACAGTTTAGATTGTGACTTTTGAAGTAGTGGAGCTCATGAATGGTCAGAGGACCTTGGTGGTTGTGTGCATAATCCCTTTGTTTTATACAGAAGGAAAAACAAGCCTCAAAAAGTAGAAGTGTTTGTTTGCAGTGCCAGGAATCAAACCCAGAGCCTTGTGCACACTAGTAAAGCACTCTACAATGGAGCTACCAAGCAGACCTTGGGAAAGAATTATAAAGGCAGAATCTAGAAATGGAAAGACTTGGAAAAATTATACTAAGTGAAGTAAGCCAGGCCCAAAGAAACATAGTTGGGGAGGTGGGGAGGACAGGGATGGTAGGGGAAAAACAAAGGAGGGGGTAACAATGCTCTAGAGGACATGTACTTGTTACCTTACTCATGTAACTGTAACCCCTCTGTACAGTATCTTTACAATAAAAATATATATTAAAAGAAGAGGGGTTCCAGATAGATGCCTGAGTTTCTGGCAGGGAATATGCAAGAGGCTTAGAGCTTGTTTCAAAACAGTTTCCTCAGTCTGTCTAGATGCTTGCTAGATGTGATAGCGCCCCTTGTCCTCCAAACCCCAGGTTTGGTTAGAACTCACTGACTGGTCTTCTGCCTCTTTTGCTATGGACTGTGGACAAACTCCTGGCAGCAGCACTTTTGATATTCAGAATGAAGGGTTAGTCTACACACCAATGGACATGTCAGAGCTAAGTGAATCTTGACACCGAGATCTACTGGGAGATTGTTTCTCAGGTACTTGCCTTGCTCTGTTTCCTGTTCAAATGATGTCTGCTTTCCTGCCTCCTCTCCCATAGATCTCCCATAGAAGGATGCTCACGGCCTTCCCATCCCTGGAGTGCCTCAGACAATATTGAGAAGGGGCTTGGGAAATGTTTGCTGGTGAAATGAATGAAAGAAACATGCCAAAGTGACTGCAAATGGCAGTCAGCGTAATCTTAGCTACTCAGGGGGATGAGATCTAAGACTCATGGTTCAAAGCTAGAGCAAGGTAGGAAAGACTATGAGATTCTTATCTCTAACTAAGTACCAAAAAGCCAAAAGTGGAGCTGTGATTAAAGTGGTAGAGGGTTAGTTAACCTTGAGCAAAAAAAAGCTAAGGAATAGTGCCTAGGCCCTGAGTTCAAGAACACAACACACACACACACACACACAGACACAGACACACACACACACACACACACACACACACACACACACACAAATCAGAATGTTCTATACCATTATATTTCAGAACTAAATATTTAGATAGCTATCTTTCGAAAAGACAATTTTATCATATAATTTAGGATATTTTCATTCACTACTTAATTAAAGAATTAAATTTTAAAAAGCATTATGGTAGCATTATTAATCATTATCTTGGGAATCAACTTTTTGTTAGGTCCTTCATTAAAATGATTTCTAATCTGTCAGACAAACCTGTGATCAGACATTGCTATCATTATTATTCCTGTTTCTCAGACACAAACCTTGAGGCTCAGATAGGCAATTGAAAGGAATAGGACATGCTATCAAATATCATGCTTGTGATCTGTCCCCAACTTGGCTTCATTCCAAAGTCTGTGCTCATCAGTGTACTAATAGTTAAATCAGCTGAAATGTAAGATTTCACTGAAAAGG
Organism: Dipodomys merriami; assembly: GCF_024711535.1. Classification (NCBI taxonomy): domain Eukaryota; kingdom Metazoa; phylum Chordata; class Mammalia; order Rodentia; family Heteromyidae; genus Dipodomys; species Dipodomys merriami. The sequence continues at coordinate 13,390,350 of NW_027204048.1, forward strand.
TATTTATTGTGTTTTGCCAAATGATAAGGGATAAACATTCTTTATCTTATAAAACAGAGTGTATGAGGTATAAATTAAATATATACATTATTATTTTCACTAACATATTGTAATTGTACCAAAGGCTCCTCACATCATTATTGACATTAAACTACTGACATTTTTTTGTATTAGGCAAAAAGTAAGGGTTTATGTGTATTTGTGTGTGATTCATTTTTCAGAAATAGTTCTTGATAGTAATGTTCTTTTTTTCACCATACCAGGTGCCTACAACTTTCCAAAAAACAAAGGTTCTATTGCATGTCACAATTAAATTGAAGAAGTGTAGGATGTCCACATGGAAAGGTCTTCCAAAGGCCTCCTGGGAAAAGCCTTCCTTGCAAATGATTTGGTAAGGGATCACAGTCAGGAGAGAGAGAGGCCAGCACCCACAGTTAAGAACCCAGTTTGGTACTTTGTCTCTATAACCCCATGATACAAGGTGAAATGAATCAAAGCCAAATGAAACCAGAAGAATGCTGTACTGCTAAAATGCAAATTAAAATATCACTCTCTGAGAGCAACTGTGTGAATTCATACTTAGATAAATACTTGGTCACCTTTCTGTCTATGTGAAACATGACGAGACAAAGAAATCAAGAAAACCTCTCTGTGTCAGAAGCACAGAGATGATTGTCTTGAGAAACGACTAACAGAGATCACAAGCTACTCATCCAGAACCCATGTGCATCATCAGCTTTGCACATCTGGAAGATAAATCTGAAATAAAGTATTATTTAAAAACCCATTGTTATCTTTGAAAAGGTGTTTGGTAGTGAGCACTTCAATGCATTAGACTTATTTCCCCTTGATAGGATTTCTTGTTTTATGTTGCACCAAATGTCAGGGATTGAAAGCAAATGTGTTCCAGTTTGAGAATCTTAACATCTGTCAAAAAAAACCACAACTACTAACTAATCCATCCATGTGTAAACATTTGAATGTTCTAAAGTTCTATTAGAATCTACTTTAAATAGCTTTCATTTTGGAGGTTGACAGTGCCAGAAGCATTTCTAATCTTGCACATTGAAGATCCTAATTGGAAAAATAAAGTAATAGTTGTCAAAGACTAGGGACTGAGTCCCAGCTAAGCAGAAATCGGCTCTTTCCCCTTCCCACAGAGGCCAATGGAAGAAAGAAGTGACAGGTACCTAGAAGTCACTTTTTGGTAGAAAGCATGCGCATTTCCCTTGACTCTCCAGCCTGGCCTTTGAACTGAGATACTGAATGGAGTACATTCTGTGCTTACCAAAATTATTTCCCAATCTCCTTTGTTATTTGTGTAAGACTGACCAGAACATCGGATTCTTATATAACTGAGTTCTAATGAGCTTTCTCTGATTTGTTTTTCACCCTCTCATTCCTTTGTGTGCTTTGCAGAGTTTCATGGGAGCTAGACTTTGTTCTTGAAGCTGCACTTTGTTTATTGAATCATTATTTCAAACAAATCCATTGAATGCTTAGGATATTTTAGGCAATAATCTAGAAACTGGAGTGTAGTAGGAGTTAAAATGTTTCTCTCATAAAACTTATTTTCTAACATAGAGAAACAGAAAAGAAACAGATATGTGAGTATGTAGGGTATGTGATTCTGTGTGTGTGTGTGTGTGTGTGTGTGTGTGTGTGTGTGTGTGTGTGTGTGTCTATACTGAGGCTTAAAACTTTTTTGTGTCTATTGGCATTAGAGTATGGACTTGGGCCTGGGTACCATCCCTTCGCTTTTTTGCTCAAGACTCCAGTGCTCTCATGCTCTACCACTTGAACCACAGCTCAATGTTGAGCTTTTTGGTGATATTCATTGGAGATGAGTATCACTGGTTTTCTGTCCAGGCTGGCTTTGAATCACAGTCCTCAGATCTCTACTTGCTGATTAGCTAGGATTACAGGCATGACCCACTGGTACCTGATGTTGCATGTTTCTTATCTAAAATGTTTGGGAAGTGCAGTGCTCAGATTTTTAGAACATTTGCATATGCATAATGAGATAGCTCTAGAATGGGACTATAGTCTGAACAGGAAATTAATTCATGTTTCAAATATGCATCTTAGACACATAGCCTGAAATGAACAATTTTTAACATGTTTAGTGCACTTTCAATTGTTTAAAGAATGAGGGGTGCTCAGTATAGTGCTCCAAATGTCTTCAAACTCCTGAACTCCAAGGATCCTCTTGCTGCAGCTTTCCGAGTAGCTGGGACTACAGGCATGCTCATCGCATTGGAGTCTGCACCGTCATTTTGACTGTAACCATTTACATGAGGTCAGGTGTGGAATTTTCCACTTATAACATTAAACCAGTGCTCCAAAAGTCTCGGATTTTGTACCATAGTGCATTTTGGATTCGGGGTGCTCAATAAGGTAGGAATAAGGCTTGTTTAGCTGCCACAGCCAAACAAAGATCCAGACACAGTGGAGGAAGCAGCCCTGTGGCTCCCTGGGATCCAACCAGTCCAGTCAGAGGGTAAAGGAGAGCCCAAATCTCTGAGGACAAGTATGACTGGTATAAGTGGAGAACTGGCAAGAAGAAGTGTGTGTCTTCAATAGAGTGAAGTTGGAATAAAGGAAAGAGAGGTAAAAAGGGGGGAGGGGGGTAAGACCAATGCTGGTGGCCCACGCCTGTCATCCTAGCTCCTCAGGAGGCTAAAATCTGAAGATCACAGTTCAAAAACCAACCAGAGCAGAAAAGTCAGTGAGATTCTTATTTCCAATTCACCAACCATACTCACTATGGCTCTGGAGGGTAAGCAATGGAGATGATGGAGACATGGTCTTGCCAAAGACATATTTGAAGAATAAAGCCAGTGAGATTTGCCAGTACGACGATAGCAAGCGAGTAACTTGATCGGTTCCTGGAGAAATCCATCAGCTCAGTCAGTCAGCCTTTGGCACTTCCATCACTGCTGCCGGGCCCGGTTGGGTTTCCTAGAAACAGACCCCGAGAGAGAGATCAGTGGCAGGAAACTCATGGGGAAGCGTTTCTGGAGTCTCCAGCTGAGGTGAGAAGCAATACTTGGGCATAAGGAGATACGGGACTGTGATGCAACCTCGGTGAAGGCTTCAGCTTACTTCGTGCACAGCTGGAGCCTCTGGGGTGGTTTTTGGTGTTGCTCCAAGATAGGATAAAGGACCCAAACTTTTATAGTCCTGTGTCTAGTAGCCAGGAATAAGGGCACGGTTTCCCGAGTGCCAACCCAATTCAACCAAAGACAGTGCCCAAAGAGGACTGACCAGCAGAAGGAGGTCTTCTAGGAACTGTCGCGGAATGCACAGAAATCATTTCTGTCGGTGGGCATGGACAATGCTGCACAGCTCCCCAAGTCCTGGGAATTGCTCCCGTGTCCCTTGTCTGGGGTACATACACTATAATGTTACTCCTTCCCACTTGCCTAGATATGGCTTCTACTGGGGGTTTCGCTTTCCTTCAAACGGTTGTGCAATAAACATCCCTTTGCCTTACATCTTTTTGCAAAATAAAATTACTCATGCCTCTATCTTCAGCAGGCTTCAAAGAGCACTATACAAGGAAAGTAATCAAATCAGAACTCTTCAAACTGACAAGCATCCTCAGGGCCAGTCACTAGCCAAGATGGCTTTTCTATGAGCTTAGCGTCTGGGAACAGGACCTTTCGGCTTGCTGATGTGAGTGGAAAAACTGAAGTGGGAGATGCAATTCTTTGGGATAATTTAAGAAAATCACTTTAGAGTCCTAGAGTCTCACTGTGGCTCTGATTGGCTCCCCTGACTGCAGCTCACTAGTGTGCTGTTTCCATGGCTACGGCTTCTCATTGAAATGCTGGTACCTGGCCTGCAAGGTACCACTTTATGAGGTTTCATCTAGGCCTCAACGTGCTGAGCAGTATGATCGTATACATTGCATTTATCCCAAGTCTTATTTTCACTATCTGTAAAATGAGGAGCTATTCCTCTAGTCTGTGTATCTCATAAAGTATGCTATGTGGCTCAGGTGAAGTGACTTGAGCAGGTGCAAATTATAAACAAGAAACCCTGACATGATTTGACACATTTATTGAGCATCTGTGGTGGGGTTTTTTTCCTGCCCCCTTTGGGGGTGAGGGGAAGAGGAAGCATTGGATGAGAAGGATTTCATGACAAAGAAGACAAGACTTCTTCCCTGGGAAGAAAGGCTGACTGAGTGTAGGGAATAAATACCTAAGCATCAGGACAGGAGGCCATGTGAAAAGGTCGCTCATGGCCCACAGAATGGAGGAAGGTGTTAAGAGAGAGACAGTGGAAAGAGGTTTGAAAGAGGTAGAATTTACACTACGCAGCTATGGAGGACCTTGAAAGTTGAGTAAGAAAGCCAGGGATGAGGGGAGATCACAAAGACAGGTAGCAGATTTCATTCTGGTAAACATGTGGTTCGATTTGACAAGCGCCAAGATGAACCTGGGAAAATGATCATAGCTCATTCTTGCTGAGTGCTTACTGCATATTCAGCAGCATCTTAAGAACCATTGACAGTATTTCGTCAGGTGATTTTCATAGCAACCCTGTGGGCTACAGATTGTTGGCCTTATTATACAGATAAGTAACACGTGGCCCCAAGAGGCTGGATAAATTGCCCAAGGTCATCCAGCTTGTAGGTGGATTCAGCAACACAATGCTACTTTTCAGAACTGAAGCCTTAAGCCACTGCCCCTGGTGGTATTCCCATCCATGAAGATGAAAAGCTAAAATGAAGCTGGTAAACGTCTTTGGGATTGACTTTATTGTGGAGTGTTAAGAAGACATAAATATGCTCTTGATTTAGTAGATCAATGCTCCCTAAAATTAGCATGTGGGCTACTTATGGGATAATAGGTATTTAAGGTTGTATGATAAACAACAAGAGTGAAATATATATATATATATTTAGTTTAATGTACATGAGAAGAAATGTATTTAATAAGTCAAAATATGGATCTCAAGAAAATTATTGCTTGAAATTCTGATATATATATATATTCATTTTTTAATTTAAAAAAATCTGTGGTGGTACTAGGGCTTGGACTCGGGGCCTCAAGTTCTTTCTTGGCTTAAGATGGGTGCTCTGCCACTTGAACCACACTTCCACTTGCAGCTATTTGCTGGTCAATTAGAATATAGGAGTTCCTTTGGCTAGCTTCAAACTGTGCTTCTCATATCTCAGCCTCCTGAGTGGCTAATGACAGGCGTGAGCCACCAGTGTCAGAGAGAGCTATCTTAAGTGTGTCAAATTAAAGAAGAACTTATGAAAGGAAATAGTAAATAATAGTACAGTTGTTTTTGACTATTCTTTATACCAACTCTATTACTTACTTTTACTTCCACAAAATTTTAGTGAGTTTTTGTTTTGTTTTTAGTTTGCTTGGATCGCTTACATTTAGGGAAATGCTAGGTGAGTAATAGAGAGCAATCAATGTTCTAGAATAAGGAAGAGCGTCTTCAGATCGCTCTTCAGGGAAATTAAACTTGTCCCAACATTAAGGATTAATTAGGGGCCAGCCGTGGAATATGTAAAGCCCAGTTTTATCCATCAATGTTCAATAAAGAAAATGAGCATCACTCAAAGTCTTCAGAAAAGAGAATACAAGGAAGAAAACATAACTGCTTCAAGGATGAAGAACTGACAAGCCAAAGGAGATGGAGGGAAGTCGGGAAGCTACTTCTACCCCTTGGATGCAGGGGCAAAAGAAAAATCTAGTGTTGAATTCCATGTGCCAAGAACACTGGCAAAAGCTGGGGTTCCCCTCAGAGCCTGGTGCCAGGATGAAACCATGGAAGGAGGTGAAGCCACCCTTCAGCTGTCGTCAGCCAAGGCAGAGAGGGACAAGGAGAAATATCCACACCCCTCCATCCATCTAACTTTCCAGTTCCCCTCCAGCATCTTCCTTTGGCTGAATCCTGTCTAGCAAAATACAGCCCCTGCAGAATAGATCCAGGGAGGGAGAAGGACTCAGCTCTAGCACTGGATTTTAACCCGCACTGTAACTATTTAGGAAGTGATCACAGAGAACTCAGTAGAAGAAAATGCATAGGGTGTATTCTAGATGCATTTATGGATAGAATAGAAGTTGCTGTTGCTTGAAGGGGTAGGACTTGGTGGAAGGAGTGTGTGTGTGTGTGTGTGTGTGTGTGTGTGTGTGAGAGAGAGAGAGAGAGAGAGAGAGAGAGAGAGAGAGAGAGAGAGAGAGACTACATTCAGCCTATGGGTTTGAGTCACCCACAGAGTTGGTTTTCTTTACTTCACAGATGCTCTATCTTGTGTGACATTTCTTCCTGAAAGCTCCATTTTATTCACATAATTTCCATTCACACCAGAAGGTTTTGTTCTTCTTTTTCCTATTAAGGTTTGTTTTCCTGCTACTTCTAGTTACTTTGCTGATCTTGTTAAAGAGCCATACGTTGATAGTGATTAGATTTAGGATGCCCACAGGTATTTTAACTGTTTCTTCCCTATCATTGCACATTTTCCCTGGGCAGATACAAGATAAGTATTCAAATGTTTTTTTTCTTTCATGCAATTGTTTCCACCTGCTATCTTGACTAACATGTATTATCATAAGCTTCGGGTTCTTCAGTATTCTTTTTGTTTATGTATTATTTTAGAATGTGCCATTTTTATTGTTAAGATACATTCACTCAATAATAATCCTTTACAGGGTTGTGTTAAACATTATGATAAACATTAAAATGTTACTTTTATTTTTTTGGTGCTGGTCCTGGGGCTTGAACTCAGGGCCTAGCTGAGCTTTTGTCCCTGAGCTTTTGTGCTTCAAACTAGTGCTCTAACACTTGAGCCGCAGCTCCATTTCTGGCTTTGCTATTGTTGTTGTTAATTGGAGATAACAGTCTCATGGACTTTCCTGCCAAGACTAGCTTTGAAGGGAGATCTTCAGACTCCTAAGTAGCTAAAATGGCAGGAATGAATGGTCAGTGCCCATATAAAATGTTTTTTTAACTCCATGTTTTATGTTAGCATCAGCTCCAACTAGTTGTACAAAGAGGTTTCATTTTGGCATGTAAGTAATGTGCATATGATATACCTTGATCAGACTCACCACCTCTGTCACTCATCCCTCCCCTCCATTCCCAACTACATTTCAACCAACCTTCGCGGTTCTAACTTTCACACGTGCATATAAAGTATTTTGACCCTAATCACCCTCCTTCACCCCCCTTTTTGCCTTCCCCTCTCTCGCTGGTTCATTCTTCAATATCCTTGTGTGCCAAAGAGCCAGAATTCGTCATTATAAACATTTCATAGACAATAGGTCAGTGACAAATTGCGAATGCATAGTATTCTGGTATTTATTTAGAATAGGATCTCTAGCAAGTTTTTAAATCAAAAATCTACTCTAATTCTTAGTGGGCTGTAAAAGATAAAAATGCTCTAAAATGTTGTTTGAGGGAGAAAACCATGAGCAGTTTCAACTCCTAAAATGGCAAATGTTTCGAAGACGATGGGGACTCTTTAGCATTGGCCCTGATCCTCACTCTTGTAACTAGAAGGCTATTGCTCTGATTTCTAGAACTTCGTGGCCCTGGAGAGTTCCAGGGAGAAGAAATTTCAACCAGGAACATTTGTTCTTTTGTTGTTGTTGTTGCTCGTCTCTTGTTTCCTAGGTCATGGTTTTCATGTCAGCATGATCTTGGCTGGAGAAGAATTTATCCTTCTTGACATTTTCGTTCAACTAAGAATAACGGTCTTAATTGCTTTTTTGCAATCCTGCCCAAGGCTGCTCTGATATCTCTCTCAGGGGAAGGTGAGTGCAGAAGTCATGAGCAGGACTTTGGTAAAAGTTTAGGATTGTGAGGGCTCTGCCTTCACTGTGCATTGTTAGAAATAATGTGTGACATCCAATAGCAGACTATTTAGAAGGTCCATGTTACCCAATCCTTCCTTAGCCAGTGACATTTCTTGAGCTTCCTGAGAAATATCCAAGCACAAATGGGCATAAGGCTAGATGGTCCTTGTTGGGAGTGGGGAAGGAAAGCAGAAGTGAAAAATTAATCTTATGTAGGCATGTCGACTTTGAAATCTCTTGCAATAAAAAAAATAATGTGGCCTACTCATTGCGAATTTGAGTACTGGCGTTTTGTGGAGAGTTATTTGTCTAAATCTTAATGTATTCTTCAGAAGAAACAAGACATTGACAGGGTAGCATACAAATGTCTGAAAATACTGGGTGGCCCCAAAACACTCGAGTCTCTTTTCAGTACTGGGCTGTGCGTTTGAAAGATGTTTAGTGGTGTCTTACTGATTGAATGTTTAACTGATTTGAGAGATGCGATCTAAGAACATACAATCAATTCATCGATGATGCAGTCTGTGGCCTGCAAACATTAGTGAGCTATATTTAAAATCTAGACCATTTCTTTATTTTTTAATGGGAACTTGCCATAGATCATTGTTTAATATCCTTGCTGTCTTATTCTTAGTTCTTTTTTTCTATTTATTGGAATATTTTCTTCTACTATTTCCAGTCAGTTATTTGCCTCCTGTACTTTTGATTTTTTTTTGCCTCCTGTACTTTTGAGATAAATATTTCAATACTTAAATATATAATGCTTGATGAAAACTTGTGTGCATAAATATTTATATAAGATTATTTATATGAATACATATTTATATGTAAATAGTCTTTGTATTCATATGTTTTCAAAATAGCATGACCAATTAGCTGGGTACTTGTGGCTCACATCTGCAATCCTAGCTACTTTAGAGAATAAGAATGTTGGGATTTGGGGGGGAAGGGGGAGGCTGGGAAGGGATGTGAAGGGTAAACCAAAGGAGGAGGCTGCAATGCTTGGTAAGAAATGTACGCATTATCCTGCCCATGTAATTGTAACCCCTCTGTACAGTATGTTCACAAATAAAATAAAATTAAATTTAAAAAAAAAGAATGTTAGGATTGAGGTTTGAGGCTAGCCTGGGCAGGGAAGTTCAAGAGACATCTTCTGTATACACAACTGGATACAGTGACACTTGCTTGTTATCCTACGTGCATAGGAAGGCTGATACAAGTACACAATGCCCAGGTGCCACTAAGCAGAGTGAGATCTTATCTCAAAAATAACCATAAAAATCAGGGCTGAAGGCATGGTTCAACAGTAAGAATACTTGCCTAGCAAGTGCAGTGTTCTGCGTTCAAATCCTCAGTACTGCCAAAAAAAAAAAAATCATGACCAACAAAACATTAGGATATCAATGAACAGTTCTGTTTACCTCTACATGCCTTCAATGCAAAATCTAGGACTCTATTCACAGGAAATATAAAAGGACCTGATGTAATTCCTCAACAAAAAGTATATTCCAGAAAATCAAGTGATTTCTGGGCTCCCTTACTGGAGCTGGTTTGATAGCGTTAACTTGGGTTGTGGTGCTTTTGCAGTGTGTGTTTTATCATATGCTCTGCTCTTATAATGGCTACCAACTGTGAGATGATGCTGGAGTATTTGAACTCGGTACTTCATTTACCTAAGTAATCTTCATTTCCATTCATGAACCAGGAAATCCCATGATTGGAGCCATCCAGAGATTACAAAGTAAAGAAATTGTTTTCCATTCAAGGAGGACTAGTTAATCAAGCCACAAAACATGAGCTATATGTCCCTAAGCTTTTTGATGAAAATGTTTCTTTTTCTTTTTCTTTTTTTTTTAATGATCCTTAAACTTTATAAGACCAAAATGCTTGCTTATAGAACTATGAGTTGTGTGGTCCTACACTTACTTATCTCCCTGGATTACTATGGGATTCAAGGGAATAATGGATCTGTGAAGTGTTTTGTAGGCTTCAATGTTATATATACAAATGAAACATTTCTCTCATGACTTACCTTTAAGATAAAAGCCATTGGAAGAATTGGCATCATACAAACTACGGTATGGGCAGTTGGTGATGAGGCATTGTTTAGAGTCCGCAATGGTGGAGACGAAGCAAAGTGATGACATTAATGAAGCTAACTGGCTGACGTTACCCAGGCTTAAACTCAGAGCACGCATGCGTACTGTCCTCGAGCTTCATTTGCTCAAGTCTGGAGCTCTCTCACTTCTGGCTTTTCTGTGGTTAATTAGAGATAGAGTCTCACAAACTTTCTTGTCCAGGCTATCTTTGAACCTTGATCCTTAGATCTCAGCCTCCTGAGTAGCTAGGATCACAGGCAGGACCCACTTCCTCAGGTGCATTTCTAAGTGAAGTTATGTCATATAAAGAGGTGTGCTGGGAGACTGAATTTCAAAATGTTAATACACAATATCTAGAAGAACTCTCATTTCAACTCTATTAGGGACTATTCAACCGTATAGAGGTAATCAATTATGCAGGTGCCATTAATGTTGTTCAGAAATAATAATAATATAATAATTTCTTTTTTGAAAAAAGCCTTTAGTGTTTCAGTTGTTAGGGAGGCTAACCTCTATTCAGTTTATCTTGTTTCTAATTTCCTTGTGAAGACCAAGGCATCCAGTTTACCATCTGAATTTAAAACCGTTTCAAAGAAATTTGCTTCTCAGAGATCACAGGCTCCACCATTAACTGACATTTCTACCTCAAGCCCAAGTCTTAAGGAGTAAATTTTTCTGCTTTTAGGTGAAGTCATCATTCTTCAGGTACCCATACTCATGTCTGTGTCTCTTCGTTTTACGATGATGATGCCACATATACTAGAATAATAGTGGTAGCATTATGTTGATCAAAGATTTTCTACATAGCAGCCATAACCCATTTCATCATCACAGTGAATCTATTACCTACTCTATTATTAGCTCCAGTTTTAGATAGAAAAAAAATGGAGGACAGTGAGAAAGTTCAGAAAATTGTCCAGGTAATACTGAACTGAGCTTGCAAACAAGAAACCAATGTTTGCATCTTAACCACTGGACCACCTAATCTTTATCAGCTAACTACTTGAGTTTCCCAACTTTTGAACTATTAACAAATATTCATTTCTATCTCTACCATATTAAATATAGACCTAAGAAAGGCTTATACTGGAGTGCACTAAGGCAAGAGAGGCTCTTTTTCCCCCTAGACTTGCTCTGTTTCTTTTATTTTTTTTAACTTTTTATTTATTTTTTATTTTTATGATCCTTTAATGGTGGCCCAAAGGGGTTTCATTGCAACATGTTGGTTTGTGAGTAAAATGCATGTTGATCAATGTCACCCCAACTCTCCCAAACCCAGGCATCTCGTCAAGTTCCATTTTCACATGTGTACATTGACTATTATGCTTGTTTTCACCCACCTTTCCTCTCTCCATTTATCTGCCCACCCCTTGTGACCTTCTCTCTCCCTGACAGTACATGTTCTAGCTTCCCGGTATTTTGTTAAACTTCCTGGTATATTGTTTGACTGTAAGTTAGTTATTCAAAGGATTTACACCCTTGGGATCCTCCCCTAGCATATACCATGCTTTTATTAATATGTTTGTGTGTGTGTGTGTATCTGTGTGTGTGTATGGCTCATATATGTTTACATATATATTTATCATTTTGATCTAACTTCCACATATGAGAGAAAACGTGCATCTTTTGGAGGTGCACGTTTTTAAGAAGAAAGATGAAGCATATTTTTATTCTCTTCTATTTAAAATATATAACAGAGATTTTTATGCATAAGGAAATTTTTTAAAAATGGTCAAAGCATAAACCCTACATTTCCAAGCTTAAGTGTCTGCAAATCTGTGGTTTACAAGGGAGAGGGCTTTTACTTCTGACAAGCCAAGTTTGTTTTAATTGGTGGTACTTGTACATCTTGTACCTGAGGAGCACTAGATCTTTGTAATAAAGTGTCCTAGTAGGTTTTAAACAAAACAAATAAAGAACCCTAACAAAGCAAAATCTAAGGGCAGACTCCCCATCAAGATATCGACCCCTCAAGTGAGTAGACCGAACTCATCCTGCCCAGGTACCACAATGGCTGCATTAAGGTCGATGTTCTCTCTGCAGCGGGAATGCCTCCCCTGCCACTACTAAAGAGGTTCTTGAACTCTGGCCTTTGGCCAAGGACATTGCAAAGAACAGCTGTAATAAAACACTATTTTGCAGTGATTTATAGACTATGTGCCCAGCAGCTTTCAAACAATGTGAATTATATGCAGGCTCCTAGCAACTCTCCAATACAGGCCTACCTCATTTTATTCTGTTTTTGCTCAATTGCACTTCACGTTGATACTGTGTTTTGTACAAACCAGTGCACCTTTGAATCCAATAAGTCTGTCAGTGCCATTTTTCCCAGCATCTCATTTTTTCAGGCATAAAGTACTTTTAACTAGTGTATGTACATTCTAAACATAATGATATTACTTAGCAGACTACAGTGTTACAACCATAACTTTGAGATAGACTAGGAAACCAAAGTATTCATGGGACTTGTGTTATTGGGATATCCAGTTAATTGCGATGATACTGAAACCTTCAGGAATCATTCTGAAATGTGCCTGTGGCGATCGAGTGGGACTCGTCTCTCATCTCTAAGAGTGCTGGAAAATAAAAAGGACTTCGGTTACCCCTCTGTCATCGCTCCAGTCCTGTTGTGTCTTCTCTGTGCTACTTTCTCTTATATCTTATGCTTATTTAGTTAGTGTCTGTAATTACTTCAAAGTGTCATCAGCCAAAGAGAACTCGATGAACAATTGCTCCATGTTCCCTCCTTGAATCTACAGCTGCTTTCCCAGAACATTATTCAGACCCCTAACAGTTTGTCTACTGTCTTATGAACCTCGGAAAACAATCTCTGAACCCCAGGAATAAAAACCCTGGCTTATTAGCTTTCATTCGATCAAAGGAAGTTATCTGAGTTGCACATACCTTTTAACTCACGCTTTGCTATCTGTATTCAAGTGTTTTCCTTTGCTATAGTCACATGCCCGAGGCAGGAGTACTTTATAAAGAAAAAAAGTTTGTCTAGCTCACAGCCGATTGAAAATCCGAGATTGGGAAACCGTGATTCAACATGGTGGACAATAGGATGGTGCAGTGTTAGACAGAGCGTGGTGAGATGGGAAGCCCTTGGGCTTTCTCCTTTATAACAACCCTCACATCAGACATAACTCGAGCCCCTCGAGAAGGGTAGCAAATCCTTCTGCCTACAGCAACCCAGTGACTTAATTAGCTCCCCTCCAGGCCTCACCTCTTCCACATTACTTTCCAACACTGCCACACTTAGAACCAAGCCGGCAACAGGTGAACCACGAGGGGATATTCTTGTATCACAGTTAAATGATGATACCATACCCAGGTGTGGGTTTTCATCCTCCTGGTCCCAGAATGTGGCAAGTGCACCAGCCATTATAAATGCATGTCAGTCAGGGAGATGGAGGCTAAAGAAAATTTCTAAGGATGTTTCTACAAAGTTACACAGAAAACTTAGGTGTATAAAGAGAGGCTCTGGCCAGGCCCTGGTGGCTCACGCCTGTCATCCCAGCTATTCAGGAGGCTGAGATCTGAGGATCACGGTTCAAAGCCGGCCCAGGCAGGAAAAGTCCGTGAGACCCTTATCTCCAATAAACCACCAGAAAAACCAGAAGAGGAGCTGTGGCTCAAGTGGTAGAGTGCTAGCCTTGAGCTGAAGAGCTGAGGGACAGCGCCCAGGCCCAGAGTTTAAGCCTATGACTGAACAAAAAGACAAAAAGACAGGCTCTGTGGACCTGTGACACTGCAGCTAAGAGGAGTTAGCAGCTAATTTCTTTTGTAAGTGAAGTCTAATGAGACAGAGGCTGTGTACCAGGAGTTGGAAGCCTGGGATCACTCTGAATACCACCTCTTGTTTCCTATCTCCAGGACTGTCTTTGCAATGATGGCTCCTCTTCTCTTTATATCCGAGGCCTTTCCAATTTCCCCTCTCTACCAACATAGCGATTGCCGCACCCTACTGTCCTGGGTATGTGAGCCCAAGACATCTAGTGTGGTGAAGAGCTACCCCATGGCACTTGGGAGCATGACTTCACTGGCCCCCATCCTGGGCTTCCAGTACCACAGGAAATAAAGCGAACAGACTTACAGGGATGAAAATTTGCCATCTGTCAGGAGAGATCCCAGCAGTCCCATGGGCTGCCTTGCTAAATTTCCAAAGCAAGGGATTCTGCTGGCCTCACTTGTATCTGCGTGCTTGAGTGAGCAACACGAAATAGCCAATAAAACTTATCGTGACAGGCTGAGAGAGCAATCTGAGAAGAAATGAAAAGCTTTAGAGCTAATGCCTTGAACAGTATTCTGTCTTCTGTTTCCTCTGCATTTTCTTTTCACATAGTGCCCCCTAACTTTTATATTCCACCCCTCAAACTGCAGAAGAAAACCAAGAAATGCAGTTTTTGTTTGCCTGTGGCTAGGCAAAACTTACCAGTTCTGTTACCATAAAAATGAAGACATTGGGTGTTGGGGGAAGAAAACCAGTGGTCCCTACTGTATAAGAAAACTCCTAGCTTACTGTGGGTGGCTCATTCCTGTGTAATCCTAGATACTCAGGAGGCTGAGATCTGAGGATCCAGGTTTGAATCCAGTCCAGGCAGACAAATCTGAGAGACTTTTATTTCCAATTAACCAGGAAGAAACCAGAAGTGGAAGTTTGGCTCAAGTGGTAGAGTGTTAGCCTTGAGTGAAAAAGCTAAGCGAAAGCACGATGTCCTGAGTTCAAGTCCCAGTACTGGCACAGAAAAGGAGGAAAGAAAGAAAGAAAGAAAGAAAGAAAGAAAGAAAGAAAGAAAGAAAGAAAGAAAGAAAGAAAGAAAGAAAGAAAGAAAGAAAGAAAGAAAGGAAGGAAGGAAGGAAGGAAGGAAGGAAGGAAGGAAGGAAGGAAGGAAAAAGAGAAGGAAATAGAGAAAGAAAGGAGAGAGAAAGGGAGAGAGGGAGGAAGAGAGGGAGAAAGAGAAGGAAAAGACAAAAGAAACAGAAAAAAGAAAACTCTACAACTCAACCATCACTGAAAGCGTTTACAACTTTAAACTCAATAGTAAGCCCCTGTTTACAGAGAAAACAAGCAGCACAATGAGATGAAGGAACTTTCACACAAAGAGCAAGGATAGAGCCAGGGTTCAACCTGGCATCCAGCTCCTCTGCCCACAGCCTGTAAGAACCAGCATCGTGTGGTTCTCTAAATGGCTTATGGGCTCATCGGTACCAAAGCTGGAACCGTATTTGTTGAAAATGCAGAATTCTGCAGGCTTCTGAATCAAAATATCTGAGGGCAAGTCATCAGAGTCTTCAACAAATTTGCCCAGGTGATTCTTATACATTTTAAGAACCATTGTGCAAAAGTCTCAGGATACTGCCTGGTTTGAGTGCTATGTTGGAAGGAAACCTCGGTGCTAAAGCTAGTGATAGAAAAGAAATAGTCTGCAATCTACTGGAAGGGGACATGATAGGACCAGATTACAGCATGGCGGCTCTGGGCTGCAGCCGTTCCAGCTGTAAAGATCTGTCCTACAGAAAGAGCTGCACATTCACAAAATGGCCCACACGCAAGTGTCATTGTGGTGACATTATGATTTTTGTGTGTGCCAGGACTAGGGCTTGTAATCAGAGCCTCAAACTCTTACATTGCTTTTTTGCTGAAGACTGGCACTCTACCACTTGAGCCACACAGCTCCACTTCTGGCTTTTGGGTGGTTCATTGGAGATAAGAGTCTCAGCCGGGCGCTGATGGCTCACACCTGTCATCCTAGCTACTCAGGAGGCTGAGATCTGAGGATCATGGTTCAAAGCCAGCCCAGGCAGGAAAGTCCATGAGACTCTTATCTCCAATAAACCACTCGAAAACCGGAAGTGGTACTGTGGCTCAAGTGGCAGAGCACTTGCTTTGTGCTGAAAAGTGCAGGGACAGCGCCCAAGCCCAGAGTTCAAGCCCCACGCCCGACCAAAAAAAAAAAGAGTCTCATGAGCTTTTCTACCTGGGCTGGTTTCGAACCTCAACCCTCAGATCTCAGCCTGCTGAGTAACTGGAATTACCAGTGTGAGCCACCCATCACCAGACTGTGGTGACATTATGGGTTACAACACAATACTGGAAGCAACTCTGGTATCCAGTGGGAGAGAGCTAGCAGAGTCTAGCCCCACAATGAATGTGCTTTGATCCAGAAGAATGACAGTGATCACTCAGTAATGATGTAGAGAAATTTCCAGGAGAGATGGGAAGTGACAAAAGGCAGGAATAGAAGAGTGTACATCATCCTGGAAAACAAGAGAGTCTCTGCTCAGCAGCCACGGTGCTGCCCAGGAAGCACAGGGACTTTGCAAACAGCCTCAGAACCCTAGTGCTGCAGAATGGGGTCGCCAGAGGCAACTTCTTAGCAAGTAAGCCCTGGCTTATGGAAGGCTCCCTTAAAATTAATGGAGGAATTCAGGACCTCTCTATTCGAGGCCATGGTCCTAGAGTGCACCAATCCTATCGCAAAGAAAACCATCTGGCCTCTCTGGAGATGGCAAGCTCAGCTTTGGAGTGGATGATTCTGAGATTGCATTTGCTTCCTTTCTGATTGGAAAATCATGGTGTTGGGGGACAAACTTGCTTTGGTTGAAGCACAGTTCTATGTGATGCCTGTCTCTTGAATTTGGCTCACTTGCTCCCTCCCAGTGGGGCATGCTCTTTTGTGCCTGAGAGAATGTTCAAGTTCTCAAGTGGAGAAAGTCTCAACAAATAAAAAATAAAAATAGTCCTCCCAGCCCCTCCTATTAAACTAGGTGTCAGGGTTCACAGTGAGCAGAGCAGTTAGTAGAACCTGAACAACACAAGGTGTTTCCTTGGAGATCAGTATCTATAGGGGCCAAACCTCACCAGGGTCACCAGCAGAGGAGCCCAAGTGTCTTGTCAATTTCCCATTGGTTTTAGTCAACACCTAGTATTGATCAAATCCAAACTACTCAGGAGGCTGAGGTCTGAGGATTGTGTTTTGAAGTCAGCCCCCAAAGAAAAGTCTATGAGGTTCTTAATCACCAATTAACCAGCAAAAAAAGCTGGAAGTGGTCAAATGCACACTCTGAGTGAAAAAACCAATGGAGAACATGAGGTCCAGAGTTCAAGCCCCAGTACCGGCACAAAATAACAGGGCTGGGACTCAGTGGCTCATGCCTGTCATCCTAGCTACTCAGGAGGCTGAGATTGGAGGATCATGGTTGGCAGCCAGCCCAAACAGCAAAGTCTAGGAGATACTTATCTCCAACTAATCATAGAAAAAGCTGGAAGTGGAGCTGTGGCTCAAGTGGTGGAGCACTAGTCTTGAGCAAAAAAAGATGCTCAGGGACAGCACCCAGGCCCAGAATTCAAGCCCCACGACTGGCAAACAGAAAATAAAACAGGAAGTCATTACCTGTCATGTGACCTACTAGGTCCTACCAATAAAAATCCCCGATCTCTAGCCCACACACTCTTATATGGCCAGGTTTTTTTTTTGCCAGTCCTGGGGCTTAAACTCAGGGCCTGGGCACTGTCCCTGAGCTTCTTTTGCACAAGGCTAGCACTCTACCACTTGAACCACAGTGCTACTTCTGACTTTTTCTGTGTATGTGCTGCTGAGGAATTGAACCCAGAGCTTCATGTATGCTAGGTGAGCACTCTACCACTGAGCCACCTTCCCAGGCCCCCAGATATGAGATCTTTTAGAAAGGACATGCCCAAACTCTCCTTAGGAATTTCATCTTCTTAGGAAAGGGAGGTTGGATGGCCAAGCTGTCTCAGGTTCTCAGCTCCAGCTGATCTTTCCTCTGAAACCATCATCTAAGACCCTCGAGGGTCTTAGCACACAGGGAGCCATCTTCCAGAATTGGGTCTGTAGCTGTTCCTCTGCTGGTGGGCTCTGTGATCCAGGCCTAAGGATGACTCACCATCTCTTGGCTTCTGATATCTCCCCATGAGTAATAAAGCCATAGACTACAAAGCAGAAGTCCTGAGATATCACACACTGGCCCATTTCCCCTCCTCCATTAGCAGAACTTTGGAAAGAGTGGGTCCTGGTGGAAGGAACTGTTAGGCATAATCCATGGATCTGAGATAAATTTGTACCACACAGACAGAGAAGCTCTCGCAGGGCCTATTCAGAAAACAAATTCATAACACATCATGGTACTGCTATAAGAATGACATTAAGTATGCTTAGCCCCTGCTGAGCCTCCACCAGCCCAGTGCCGGGGAATATAAACAGCCCTAGCAGTTCAGATCTTATTGTTTCCTTGATGAGCGCACATGGTCTCTGTGCACACAGTGTGGGTGGTCTGCTGGGGGCTTACGAATGAAAGCCCAGTGGGTTTTGCTCTCTGGTCAGCCTTTGCATGTTATTTGTGATCGCTTGAGGAATGACTCCTAACCTGTGTATCTAATGACCCCCTTTCTGGGTTTTTGACAGGAAAATGGCTTGTTGATTATTCTCAGATGTCACAATAAATCTGCATGGATCCATAGGTGGGTGGGTTTCAGAAGACCTGGCCGAGACCCTCAACTCACAGTGCATCCTTGAGAGAGTCCTCCCAGAGCGTCCTCTGACCTTCCCGTAAACAATCAGGCTGCACCTGTCCTTTATCCGGCTGAGTGAGAGCTTGGGCAGCTGCAGGAGATTAAAACTGAATGAACGTTTGTGTGCAAACACAGATGTTATACAACTGCCAAGTGTTATTGCTAAATATTAGTCTTACTTTGTGTATGCTGAAACGTGTGTGTGTGTGTGTGTGTGTGTGTGTGTGTGTGTGTGTGAGGTGGGGCTTGAACTCAGGGCCGGGGTCCTATCTCTCTGAGCTCCTTTGCTCAAGGCTAGCACTCTACCACTTTGCACTAGAGCTCCATTTCCAGACTTTGAGTGGTTAATTGGAGATAAGAGTCTCCTGGGGACTTCTCTGTCCTCACTGGCTTCAAATCACAATCCTCAGATCTCAGCCTCCACGAGGAGCTAGGATTGATTACAGGCATGAGCTATGGGTGCCTGGCTTGCCGAAACATTTTGAACTTTCATTCATGTTGTAGAGCAGACAATACTTTTCCAGTCTCTTGTTTTGACTTGAGCACGCGGTTTGGCCTTTTTTTGTGTGTGAGGGAGTGTTTTTTGTTTTTGTTTTTGTTTTTGCAGTTCTGGGGATTGAAGCCAGCTACAGTCTCACACATATTAGACAACAGAATCTTCATCAGAATCTATGCCCCCATATACACACTATTGATTGTTTTGTGGTGCTGGGGATTGAAGGCTGTTTATTTTGAAGCACCAAAACATTCATGCTTTTATGAAAATTCAGATAAGGTAGAATAAGGATATTAATGAGTGGGTTGATAGTCTTGTTGATCTTCTATTCTGTCTCCTAGAGGTAACAGAGGTAGCAATGTGGGGTACAACATATAGCTTCCCAAATTTGCAGCTTCCCAAATTACTCTGTGTCTATAGAAACATACATTCTTTTTTTCAAAATTTATAAAAGGATGGATATACTTTTATGTGTGGTAGTGATAAGTATTTGCACATGTTTTCAAGTCAATCTTATTCTTTTTAATAGCTGCCTTGTAGTCTATAAAATGAACTTCATCTACTTAATCATTTTTCTATTGCTGGGTTTCTCTTTTTCCTTCCTTCTTTCCTTCCTCCGTCATTCCTTTCCTTTCCTTCTTTCCTTCCATCCCTCCTTCCTTCGTTTCTCCCTTCCCTTTCTTCCTTTCTCCCTCCTTTCTTCCTCTCTGTCTCTCTTTCTGTCTCTGTCTCTGTGTATCTCTGAGTCGTGTATCTGTATCTTTCTTTCTTTTTGTCTCTCTCTTTTCTTATGGCCCTATCTTAAGAAAAAAAGGAAGAACACAGTCCCTTGGTCTACAGCAGTAGAGACTGCAAGGATAGTTGATTGAGTTGCATATTTATTTGCGAGTATTGTCTATTTACCCACTTGGTTTCCTAGGTTTCTATGTGTTATTGCCAATCTATGTGACTTGGCTGGCCAAAAGCTAAACTGTGTCTTGTGGCCAATTGCAAAGTTAACATCGAGGAATGGAAAATATTTCTGTTTCTAAATCGTCAGGAAGTTTTTTAACTCCAAAACAGATTCAGTTCCTATTTTGTTTAAAAATTAAAAAAAGTATGGAAACAGGTTCATGCCTGTAATGCTAGCTGCTGAGAGGCTGAGAGCTGAGAATCTTGGTTCAAAGCCAGCCCAGCCAGGTAAGACCGTGAGACTCTTATCTCCAATTAAGTACCCCCAAAAAAGCCAGAAGTAGAGCTGTGGCTCAAGTAGTAGAGCCCCAACCTTGACCAGTACGTGCGCACGAGTGCGCGCACGCGCGTGCACACGCACACACACCCACACCCCTTTTAAGTCACAATAATGAGAACAGTTTTACTTGGTGATAAAGGTAGATGTTTGGATTCCTGATCCAGTCAGGCATGCTGCCTGACGCTAGCATCCTTTGAATACTGTGAGTTCATTAAGATAGGCTTCTTCTATTATTTTTGTTTTAGGCAGTGCCTAAAGTAGGCCCTGGGTAAGTTTTTGCCCATCCAAATGGAGCTGCAGAGGGCTGAGAAGTACTGGCCGAGAGAGGAACTTGTAAATGTTTGTTTGGTGTGGAAAAGAGGTCTGGGTGGAGTAAAGAAGAGCAGCCAGGCCTAAGAGTTAAGCTGGGAGCATGAAGATGAGGTAATGTGGTTTGGTCTAGTGGTAGATGATAAATTAGATCTTGAGGATGTTTATCTTGGGCCTGAGAGCAACAGAAAGCCATAAGGACTGTGCTGGACAAGAAGAAAATGACCAAATCAGTGAGTAAACGTCTGCTTCTGGTTTTATCTGTGTCATCGTGATTGATGTTCCTGCCTGTCTCCTGAGTGGCTGAGTTTGATAAATATCTTACTTCTACAGCTTATTCTGTCAGGTTTCCATGCAGCAAAGCATATTCAAAACAACAGAAGCCAGTCCAGCTTTCCGTGTTGTAAACGTGTCAATAGTACATGGTGATGGTGGTGGTGGTGGTGTGTGCCCATGTGTATACCTGACATTCCATAGATGAACAAACCACAATAAGATCAGGGGTAAGTTTAAAATCTTTCAGAAGCAAAGAAGCTTCCTTTGGAGTTTTCAGACTTTCTGAGTCGTTGGGGGACTCTAAGACGTCATTCAAACAGTCTCCCAAGATTGCTGGAGCTTGTAGAGAGAGTCAGTGAACTGGAGACCCAGACTGGCCTGAGGCCCAATCCAGAGAAAGATATTTCAACAGTTTTGTTTTGTTTTGTTTTCTGAAGGTCCATTGAGTCCCAAACTCCTCCTATGAATATCCAAGGAGTCTTTTTTCCCTTGGTCCATCATAGGGCTTGAACTCTAGGCCTGAGCGCTGTCCCTCAGCTCTTCAGCTCAAGGCAAGTGCTCTACCACTTGAGCTACAGCACTACTTCCAGTTTTCTGAAGATAAGGGTCTCACGGACTTTCCTGCCCAGGCTGGCTTTGAACCATGATCCTCAGATCTCAGCCTCCTGAATAGCTAGGATTACAGGCATGAGCCACCAGTGTCCAGCTGTAACCTAGGAATTGAACCAAGTCCAGAAGATAGACTACAGAGAAGGGGCAAAAAATTACCCAAGTCTTCTTGTTGTGTCTAGATAGAGACCATGAAGAATTAAGAGTCAAAGAACTTGGACAAATAATAGCTGCTTCGAATGGTTGTTGTGAAGCTCAGAAAGGTTAGTGTAGGTAGCAGCTCTAAATAAACTGGAGAATTTTCTAAGAATTACAGCTCATGGTTGTTTTGAAATGCAAATCTTATTAGGTAAAAAAATACTACTTTTATAAAAAGCCACCTTCTGCTGGGTGCCGTTGGCTCATGCCTGTAATCGTAGCTACTCAGGAAGCTGAGATCAGAAGCTCAAGGTTCAAAGCCAGCTAGGGACCACAAGACTCTTGTCTCTAACCAGCACAAACCCAGAAGTGGGGGTGTGGCTCAGGAGGTAGAGTGCCAGCATTGCAAGAGAAAAAAAGCTAAGGGAAGTGAGTACAATCACACACACACACACACACACACACACACACACACACACACACACACACACACACACACACACACACACACACACACACACACACACACACAGAGCCAACTTCCAAACCCAAGCTTGTTACTATGGAAGTTCACATTAGAAAAACATGGTCTCTCATCTAATGTCACAGAGTTTTTTTTTAATGTGCTTATCCCCCATCTTTTTTTTATTTGGAATGAGTGTTACTTTTATCTACTATGAGGATACTGGGCTTTCTTTTTCCCCCTCCTTATATAAATCCTGTCTTTAAAATCCAAGAGGAATCCAAAAAACGGGTTGGGCTTCCTTTTTATCTAAAACGAAAGTCAAGAGCTGCTGCTTCTTCTTTTGCCTGCTATCTACAGCACTTCTACAATTGAGTTAGCCCAGGCTTGTTATGTTTCTGGCATAATTACTGTTGGAGATCTGGTTAGAAAACAGTGCCAATGATGGAAGTTATTTTTCTTTGAAGAGAAGCAGTTCCTTGGTCTTTCTCAAGAAGCAATTTCCTCTACCTGGCTCACTCTTGGCTCTTAGCTCAAATCACCTGCAAATCAGAGCTTTCTAATAAAAAACCTTCTCCTTCCCTAAAAAAAAGGAATGTTGAAAATGTTCACAAGAACAACAAAAAAGATACAGTAGGAATATTCTAGAAGACACTATTATCTCTGAAAGTTCAAAATATAGTTACTTTATCTCCTGACTTTTCCTTCTGAAGACTAAGTTGATGGAAGGAGTACATGGGTCAAGTTGCAAGGTACTTACAAACTGACCTAAGGTTAATATATTTAAGCAATAAAGATTGAGTTAACATGGATTGGGGTGTGGTTCACAAAGACCCTGGGGTTGATCCCCAACACCACCATAACAAAGAAAAATAAACATTTCACAAAGGAATCATAAGGCATCCTAGAATTCAAGCCCCATGTCCGACAAAAAAAAAAAAAAGGGAAAAAGGAATCATAAGGCCTTTAATCCTAGGTACGTAAACCCAAAAGCTAGAATGGCCATTGTAGCCAATTTAGAAAACTCTAAATGAACAGGGACCATTAAATGTGTCTTTTGCCAAGAAAGATAGCAATTTTCAGATATGAATGGCTTGTTTGTCCATAGCTGACCTTTCTCTCTCTTTATATTCATGTTTTACCCTTGATGGCTTAGCATTACAGAAATTATACTTCAAATATTCTCATTTTAAAGTGTGTATATATGGGATTCTCTAATTTTGGTTTCAAAAAGGCATATTTGTTTTGGACTGCAATTTTGGAAAATAATTCCACATCTGAGTTCTTTCTCTCTTTTTTTTTAGTGTTCCTTGTTCTGGAGTCAAAATAATAAGGTCATCATGGTTTAGTGAAAATCTTCTGGCAGGGATATATTCTGCCTCCTAAACCAAAGCAAGTCCTTCCCCTCCCCATCAATCACTTCCAACGGGGCATTCTATCAAAGCACACTCACAGTCACATTGTAGAAGGGAGTAGAAACTGAACACAAGGATGATCATTCTCACACTGAAAGGAACCAGCCAGCTCCCAGTCAGACCTCACATCCCATAGACCTGGCTATGTTCTTTCTGTCCTTGTGTTTGATTTCCTCTTTCTTGTTTCCCTATCACAAGCCAAATCCCAGCCCATTAGAGACCATGGGATACACCCAAAAGGATAGCCCTGCAGCTCCTCGGGTGTGTATTTATTGTTACTATTGTTACCAAGGCGACTGTTTAGCCCTACACAAGCAAAATGTGGAAGTCACACAGGGAAACATCTGTTGTCATCCAGTGAAGATGAGCATGTTCTGCTTTTACCACAATGAGCTGGAAGACTGAAGAACAGTTGAGAGAAGGAATTGGACTAAATGACTATTCAAATCTTCTCTAATGCTAAGATTTCATGATCTAAAAACAGAGTGTCATCCCTAGTCTTATTTGGTCTTACCTAACATTGGGACTCTTTTCTAATTGCTGAGCACTTCAACTTAGATGCCGAGAACTGGATTTTATGAGGTGGGAGGACTTACCTGCCTGATCTCTTACCCAAGACCTTTCCTGTTCCCCACTACCAGGTCTGATCCTCACCTCCAATTATGGTATTCCATGTTCTATCCTGGCTATTGTTCCAGACAACATTCATCTATGGTCACCTGACTGCAGTAGCCAGAAAGGAGACAATAATCCCCAGACTATCACTTTTGCTTACTGGTGTATTTCTAGTGACTGGAACAGTACTTGGTACAAGATAGATGCTCAATAAATGCTACTAAATGAATGAACACAGAGCTGAGACCCCATCATGGCCTTAGATTCTACATAGTCACAACCACACACTGGAAAGGTGCCACCAGTAGTCTTGTCTCTGGTCTCACATCATCTTTTGCCAAACTTTACTCCAACTACAGTGTTAGGGTGGGGGTGCTTGGCCCTTCTACCTGGTTCCTTTCTTAGATTAATTCTGCATAAATGTCCTACTCACTCAGCCAATAATTTGTCATGACCCAAATGGACAGTAAGAAATTAAAGGTAAACATCAAAGTAAACTCTTCTGCATATTATAATGGTGACATTGGTGCAAGAATCAACTTTTCTTCCCATCCTGGTGGAATAGAGCTTCTGAGAAACAAATTCTCTGAAGTTTAGGGGGACAATACTGTTCCCATTACTGCCAACATCAGAATGCCTGTTGCCAGGTGCCAGTGGCTAGGTCTGCAATCCTAGCTATTCAGAAGACTTTGGTTGGAAGCCAGCCCAGGCAGGAAAGCTCATGAAACTCTCCAATTAACTACCAGAAAAGCTGGAAGAGGAGCTGTGGCCCAAGTACTAGAGCTCTAGCCTTGAACACAAAAGCTCAGTAACAACATCAGGCCCTGAGATCGAGCCCCAGGACTAACACCACCTCTCAAAAACAAATGCCTCTTACTAATGAGCTTTGAACCAGTCCCCACAGTGGAACCATTGTAAGTGGCTTCTATAAGCTCCAAAGACCAAGTTCATTCCACCACGTCTTTGGGTCTTAGCATTGTCAAAGTACCTCTTGCCCAGGGAGCTATCCAAGGTGCTGTCTGAAATTCCCCATGTTCAAGTTATTGCCTCAGTACGGATATGTATTTCTCTCTTGAGCCCTGGCCCGCCTGACTCAATGTCACCTTAAAGCCATCTGTGTTTTCCCAGTTTGAAGCTTGCTAGACCAGCCTAAGATTTGTTCAGACCCATTTCTCATTTTTCCTCCAATAACAATGCCTGCCTCTTCTTTGAATTGTACCAGTCTGACTGTCATCTTCCCTAAAAGCAATCTTCCTGTCCTTCACAGTTCACATCTCTCTAGTCCTTGTCAACAAAAGAGCAAAAATCAGAAGTGAGCCAATAAGAGATATATGGTATTTGAGATTTTATATTAATTTAAATTTACCTGAATTTTATAGAAAAAGATAGTTCTCATCAGGGGCTACTCAGGAGGCTGAGATCTGAGGCTCATGGTTCTAAACCAACCCTGGTGGGAAAGTTTATGAGACTCTTATCTCTAATTAACCACCAGAAAACCAGAAATGGAACTGTGGCTCAAAGTAGTAGAGCACTAACCTTGAGCAGAAAAACTCAGGAAGAGTGCCCAAACCCCACGATGGACAAAAAAGGCTAGTTTTCTAGTAAAACTATTCCTATTTATGAAAAGACTAGACAAAGAAAAGAAAAATAGTCATTATTATATTATCTTTTAGCATGTTTGTTAAAATAAATGAAGTATTCAGCTTCTGTTGCCAAGATCAATATTATTCTTACAACATACATTTGTTATACAGATTGCAGTCTCATTTGCAATTTTTACCTGAAATAAAGCAAAGAAAATTATTTGGCTATCACAGTGGATGACACGTTCTCATAGTATGTTCATTCTGGTATTGGTACTGAAATTTATTTTGTAAGATAGATTTTTAAAGACTTGGAACACTAAACTTACATTGAATGCAAATTTTCCCTCTGTTTCCCGTATTATTTATATATATATATATATATATATGTATATATATATATATATATATATATATTCTTCGACAGTGATCACCCTGTTTTCAGAAAGGAAGAAAGAAAGAAAAACAAAAACATCAAACCTACCTGGGTTTTCTAGCTATGAGTAGTTTTCTGTCTTGGGACATCACCAGATGTGGTAATATTAGCATTGAATGCAGAATTAAGTGCTACCTAGAATCCTCCATGTTTCTTTCCCCAGCCTCTTGTTTGGCCAGTCATCCTCATCTCTAAACAGTTCTCAAGATTAGGGGCACAGATCACAGCCATTAGCAATTTCTTTCTGTTTGTGGAAAGCTAACAAACCCTCCAGGGACTGAGTTCTTGACCTTGGCTACTGACCAACTCCTAACACAGAGTAGAAAATATTAACCAGGCATCACATTCTAGCTGGGCTCCAGACCAACTCAGACTTCAGTATAAACAAAACTGGAATTATCAGCGAATCCATTTTAACAGAAAGACCCTTCCACCAAAACCTTCTAAGATAGCCTGACCTGCAATACAGATAAAAAGAAAGCTATTCTGCAGAACGCAAAGCTGAAAACCTGGATCCCCATTGGGTCCCATCGCCTGAGTCCCAGTTTCTGAGAACTCTTGATTGTTCAATTCCTTTACTTTGTCGATGGGGAAGCTGTAATTTACACAGGTAAGTTAAACAGACTGACTCCCTGTCCAAGGCTACCTAGATAATGAAAGGGCAAAGGTGAGACCAGTTTCTGGTCTCAGGACTCTCCTCTGCCGTCCAGCTCACAGCATTTGCCTTTCTCTTTCTTTTCTAGTATATATTTATGGTCAAAGCCAGCATATCATGCATCTCTCAGACTTCTGTACTGGCAGGGCTATTTTTATACCCACATAGAAGAATTTCTCTAACTTAAACAATCTTAAACTAAAGAAGAGTTCATCCCCTTGGTTTATTTTAAAAGTTAAGGGATATCTAGACTCAGGTCCATAGGGGATTAAGAACCCAGGAATCAGTCAATGGCTTCTGCCTATAATCCTAGATACTCAGGAGGTTGAGATCCGGGGACCAACGTGTGAAACCAGCCCAGGCAGGGAAGTCAGTAAGACTCTTAGCTTCAATTAAACACCAGCAGAAGAGCCAATGATAGAGCCATGGCTCAAGTGGTAGAGTACCAGCCTTGAGTGAAAGAGCTTAAGGGATAGTGCTTAGAGCCTGAGTTCAAGCCCTAGGACAGCCTCTCTCTCTCTCTCTCTAAGAAAAGAGAGAGAGAAGGGGAGAGAAAACACTGCCTGCTTTGCCCCTTCTCAGCTCTGTCTTCACTTCTGTTAGCTTTATCCTCAGGGGACTTCCTTATGGCCTCTTGCAGATGATAGTCCTCAAGAAGAGAAAGTTTCCCTTTCCCTATAGTAACAAAATTTTCATCACTGAGCATCATCTACTCTCTGGACCAATCACTGTGGCTTATAAAAGGACTTGAATAATATGATTGGTCCATCCTGCTATGATGGTTCCTGAGATTATTTTAGGTGGCATGCAGCCAATTTTTACTATTTTAACAATTTTTATGCCATTTTTAACATATGAAATTGACTTGCCAACTCCCAAATGTCATGAATAAAATTAAGGAACCAGCTAAACTATATACATATATATAATTTATATATATATATAAATTATATAATTATAAATTATAAACATAATTATATTTTTATTTATAAATTATAGATTATACAAAATTATGTATAATTATATACTGTTATATATAATTACATGATAATATATTATAATCACATATATATTTATATCTAATTATGTATATATATATATATATATACATAAGATTTGTACCACTATGTTTTGTTGAGAACCTACACTGCACTAGGCCCTATAGTAGGTACAGACATCATACTAAATGTCCACCAGCATCTCTGCGAAGTACATTTTAGGACCCCCACTTGATGCCTGAAAAATAAATAAAGTTTCCTGAAACCATGCACTGTGAGGTTAAAATGCTATTCGTAACAAGAGCTACCTGATCTTAAAACCCACTCTCTTTCCACCAACCAACCTAATGCCCCAGGATTCATGGCCAACAGAGGTAAAACTGGGACAGGAGCTTCTGACTCCAGATCCAGGGAGGGTCCCTAACTCTCCAGAGCCTCAGTTCCCAAAGCAGCCTCTCTCCACTGTTCCCAGTTTAGACAAGGCAGGACACATGGACAGGCAAAGCAAGGAACTTCCTCCTTGGCTAGATTCTGAAAATCTCCCCTATCAACATATTTTCATGCCTCTACTTTACATAGTTGAGTTTTTACATCTTAAAAATTGCCTTTTTATTCTTCAACTCTGGGGTTACCATTCAGTTTGCCTTCCGGAAAGAATAGCTAAGAGCTGGCAGGAAAACCCAGGGAATTATAAATAGGCTTTTGTCATAGTATATGCAAACATGTGAGCAATGGTGTAGAGGTGAGGGGAAGAGGGAAGAGAAGAAAGTGAAGAAATGCCACAATAAATAAAGGAGATTAGCTGAGCATTTGAGAACATACCAATGACTAACTATACATGGTTTGGTCATTTTAAATTCTGGATCTACTTCTGGAGCCAGAATAAATTGTAGGAATCATTGGTACGAGACCTCATAGGACTGTGTTGATGACTTAAATAGGACTTATGTGGTTAGGATTTGAACCATGAAAGATGCTTCCATAAATGGTAGCTATTTCAGTTACAGTGATAGTCATGTATGCTATTGAGAATAATCTTTTTCCTATCCTGCACAAGTCTTATGCTCATGTAAATATGTCTTCAAAACTCATTAAATGCCTCATCAAAAAAATTCATTAATCTAAGAACAAATGATGAATTGGAACATTATCACACACACACACACACATACACACACACATACACACACACATACACACACATGGGGAGGGGGAGAGAAAGAAAGAAAGAGAGAGAGAGACTGGGTTAATTTTCTTAGTACATAAAGAACGTCCATAAATCAATGATGAAAGACTAACAAGTCAATGGAAAAATGGGCCAAGTATCACACCAAAGGAACTATCAAAGGCTTTTCTACATGTAAGAAGACGTTCCATTTTACTCATAATGAAAGAAATTCAGATTAAAACTACCATGAGAAACATTTTTTTTATTTCTCAGATAGACAAATCTCAAAAACCCTGCAAAGACACATGGAATGCACAAGGAAAGGGAATATCCAATATATTGCTACTTGCAAAAGAAATTGGCACAGCACCAAGACAAAAGTCATGGCATTATTTAACCAAAGTTTAAGTATATATTCCCTCTAACTGAGCAAACACTTTTCTAGGCCTTTCTCCCATGGCTGTCCAGACTCAAAAATCTATACCAAGTCATAGGTACAAGACTTGACATCTTATTGATGTCAGTCGCTAAAGACTAGAAAAAATGTTCATCACTAGACACCAATTAATTAAATTGTAGTAAAGTTACATGCTGGAATGCTATGCAATCTTTGAAAAAATGTGAGACACAGCTTGAAAGGTAGTTCAATGGTAGAACATTTGCCTAGCATATGCAAGACCCTGAGTTTGATTCCTAGCTCTGAAAAAAAATTTAAGTAAAAATATGAGACTGCTAAGAATGTGTTTTAAGAGGTAGACCATTTGCCCAAGAAGCGTCAAAAAGAACTAGACAATTTCGATTAGATAGATAGAAAGAAAGAAAGATAGATAGATAGATAGATAGATAGATAGATAGATAGATAGATAGATAGATAGATAGATAGATAGATAGATAGATAGATAGAAAGAAAGAAAGAAAGAACTGACCCTGGAACCTAAGCTTGCAGGCTTCCCTGTTAAATTTGAAGTGCAACTAATAACATGGGTTAGGATAAGTATGTCCCGTGTGTAACTGGAACATACCCAAGTGTTTCTAATTGCTCAATCTGGCCATCAGAGAATGATCTGGACCCAGGTGCTCACCAGCTACGTTTATCACTTGAGCCTGGCTTTCCAGACCTGCAAAGTGACCTAAAATGACTGTTCAACTTTGTCGTGGGGTTGCTTCCTCATGGAGGTTTAAGCCAGCCTCTGTGCTTTGTGAATGACTTGAGTGCTCTAAAAATTGTCAGGAACGAGCACAGTTGCTCCCAGGTAATAGGAAAACCCTCATTTCCCCAGCACACCATTGACTGAAACCCATTTCCTGACTGTCCTCCAATTTTTCCTGTGATGTTTTATAAGCTCCAGGCACACAGCTTAATACTTATTTTCATTCTTGAGGACTGTTTGTGAACATGTAAAATCATCAAGGGGGCTTTATTTTCAGAGTTCATTGTTTTGGACATAAATGTGGTGGCTTTGTATCATCTATACCTTAGGAGAGTAGCTGGGAAGGGCCCTCTGCTTAATTCCCTTAGCATGTATTTATGGAACACCTGGAGCGAATGGGATGAGTAAAATGGGCCTTTATATGGAATGTAAGGCCTAGCCAAAATCCAGCAGTGTCTGAAGCAAAGGAGTAGAGAAGGTAAGGGCTGCAGAACCTCAGAATGCTCCTTGTATAGGTACTCCAGAATTTTCTTTCATTTAAACTCTTCTTCTCTTGACTGTGTGTGTGTGTGTGTGTGTGTGTGTGTGTGTGTGTGTGTGTGTGTGTGTGTGTGTGTATGTACACTAGGACTCAAACTCAGGGCTTTACACTACACTCTTACTCAGCTTGCTTGCTCATAGGGCTCTACCAAGTGAACAATACCTCCAGTCCAACATTTTGCTGGTTCAGAGGAAATGGTGTCTCAGCCTTTTCTATCCACACTGGCTTCTGAGTAGCTAGGATTGTAGGTATGCGCTATCACCTCCTGCTTAACCTCTTCTTTACAATGTTGTGCTCCCCTCCCATATAAACCGCATCCTCTATGCAATGCAGGGGAAATGTGTTGACCTCTATAGTTGTTTCCTTTTTAAATGGAGTATCTTGTTCCTGCTTGCTTTTCCTCTTGATGATAGACACAAGATGCAGAATTTGAAATGAATAAGTGCAAAGTAAATACATGAATCTCTCTCTGTGTGTGTACTTACTTATTTGACAGTATTATGGTGAAATTTCCTTAGTTACTTTTAGCTTCTGGTTAAAAAAGCTGATATGGATGCACCTCCTTTTGTTTGACAAAACTGAATAATGCAGGAGGAGAAAATATTCAGCTGTGTTGTTAGCCAAACTGGTCAAATAGAGTGTTGGATCCTCTTTCTTATGATTGAACTCAGTTTCCACAAACAGAGTTTTTTATCCCTTTCCAGTGTGCTTTGGGAGACTTACAGAGCAAAGCTAGACAATCTCGTGGTCTTTTAATGTCATCATCATCCTTTATTTTTTTCCTCTTTGTTTTATTTTGTTGTTGTTGTTGTTTTTTTTCTGAGACAAAGTCTTGCTAT
Source organism: Dipodomys merriami (assembly GCF_024711535.1). NCBI lineage: Eukaryota > Metazoa > Chordata > Mammalia > Rodentia > Heteromyidae > Dipodomys > Dipodomys merriami. Next base: position 13,421,734 of record NW_027204048.1, read on the forward strand.
GTAACCCAATAGCTGGGCTTTGACCTTGTTATTCTTCTACCTCAATTTCTTTGAGGGCTGGGATTACAAGTGCAACCTGTTACCCTCGCTCTTTTATTTTAGAGAGACATTTCTATGTTTGTAAGGAACAGCTACTCTCCTTGACAAGTTCTATAATGGAAACGGTGTTCTGAGAACTGATCTTTGATAGAAACGAGCCCTCGGGCAACGCAACCTTTCCTGATGTTTTCCTACTTTGTAAAGCTAAAGTAGCTCACTTCCCAAATACCTGCTGGCCTTTCCTTGTAGGTTCATTGCTTGGTTTCCTGTTCATAGTTGCTTCTCTTCCAAAGCTGCTGCTGAGGTCAGCTGGGTTTCAAGGACTCCCTTTGTGACCCCACAAGAGAGAAAGGGCAGACAGACATCTGGACAGCGGTTTCAGATAATGTCAGCCTGTTGACATTGGAGATTGCTTCCTGGCATGTACGCTCCCTTTGCTGGCCGCATGCTTTGTAATCTTTTATCCCTACTTCTCAGTGTTAGCCAGCATGGGAGGATAGTTTTGCTTTAGTCAGGGGGAACCGAGATGGCATTCCAGAGAGCTCAGCAATATCGACCGTGTATTTATTGCTGATCTTGGCACTTTGGCACGCCTCAAAATTGGAAGCTAAGAAAACTATAGCTGTCTTTAATCTGGAAATGTCACATGCTGAAATGTTTTCTGAAACCTTCCCACAAACTCTGCATTCCAGAAGGGCAAGGAATTGTGCGTTTTAACAACTCTCTGTGTAGTGGGGAAATTCAGAAAATGCTAACAGTCCATGAGAAAATATGTGAAAATAACAAGCGTGGTACAAGTCACTAGGGAAATCCAGACTCCTATCTTCTTTCCTAGACGCCAGTTTAGGAATAACAGTAAGTTGAGTGATCATTATGAAATTCGAACCTGATACAAGATCTCCATAGTGAAAAGGATTTTAATACATCTTTTGTATATAAAAATGAGATCAGCTGGGCACTGGTGGATCACACCTGTAATTCTAGCTACCCAGGAAGCTGAGAGCTAAGGATCACTGGCTGAAGCCAAGGTGGGAAGGACCATCTGTGAAACTCTTATCTCCAATTACACTCCAAAAACTACAAGTAGAATTGGAAGTGGCTCAAGTCGTGGAGTGCTAGCCTTGAGTACAAACGATCAGAGACAGTGCCCAGACCCTGAGTTCAAGCCCCAGGATCAGCACAAAAAAATGATTAAGAAAGTTTACTCATTTATTTACAAATATAGGGTTACATATCTACTAAGAGACAAGTAGATTGGCTGCCTTCTATGTTGAAATGTAAGCCCTTGCATGCTTAAATTCCTAGTAGGGAATACGGACAAGTAATTCAACAGGTAAATATTAATGAATAATACTGATACAGAAAAAGGCTTCCAGAAGAAACAGCCAACCATGTCCATAGTGGAAGTTAGCAAGGCAGCCTGGAAAAAACAGGATATAAACAATGCTGCCATGTATGTTGTGTGCCTTGTGCGAGGCATAGTTATACATGGTGGTCAGGCTGAGCTACTATTAATCAAGAAGGGAGGGATCGTGTTACCAAGGATGCAGGAAGTAGTAGGGTGAGATGTATAAGGAAAGGAGATGAAATAATATTCTAGCTAAAGGATGCAGCATATAGAAAGGTCTAGAAGCAGTGGAGAAACTGAAACCTTACCTTAGAGGAACTAAAAGAACTTTTGTGGCTTCATTAATAAAGGATGTGGTTATATATGAGTGCCACACTACCTGTGCTTTATAGAGGTCTGAAAGGATTTACACGCCCCCACAGGCCTGCTCAGCTATAAAGCAAAATGAACATGTTGGCATAATAGAAATGGAGCGGAGATTAGATTATAATGAGGTAAGACTGAAACAGGAAGATCTTATGAAGGCTATTGCCATAATACAGACAAAAGATGGATTTACCCTGGTGGAGTCGATGACTTTGAGAGAAATCTATACCTTAAACCAGGACTTGGGAGAACAAGGGAGTTTGGCTTGTGGGGGAATCGGTGCAGATCTGGAGATTGCTTGGTTGTTCACTGGGTATTTAAGGTTCCATTCATTTCCAAATTGAAACACAGCAAAACAGTCAATTGGGAGGAAAAACAGTGAGTTCAAGTGTGTATGGCCTATCTAAGTGGAGATGCTCCCCCCAAACAAATTAGATATAAGTGTCTTGCAGTAAATAAGAGATCAGGTCAGAGAGAAAGACTTGGAACTTACCTCTGCCTACGTAAAGCTGAAAGTCTGAAAGTGGGTTCGGTCATTTGCACACCCGTAGCAGGTAAAAAAAAAAAAAAAAGACGACAAATAATAATAGCTGGAATTTAGATGTATTTTTCTTTCATGAATGAAAAATGTAGAAGCAGAAAGTGAAGACTGGTTAGAAGACTCCATAGTATGACACAGCTTCAATTTCTCCATACTATCCACAGTGACAGCTCACATCCTCATGAATGCTTCCTAGTCAACTATGCCAGTGTGCCCATGTCCAAGGGAACTCACAAGATATAGAACGTTCCACTTTAAAACCGGGAAGACACGACTATTTCGGCTGATTTGATCATCCTAATCACCTCCTGATCTTAAGATGACCTACAGCTCTGCCATAGTACAAAGAAAGAAGGGAAGACAGCAAAAAAAAACCAGGCCAGCTAACCCCATCCAGTAATCCACCACCATTAAACACAAAGGGAGAACAGCAGTATTATTTTCCTAAACTAAAGACATTGATGATCCCAGTCAAAGAGGGTTTTCTTAACAGGACAAAATGGATATTAGGTATGCAGTTAGTAGATATGCATCAGAGGAAGACTCATCAGAGTAGAGGATCAAGACCCAGACTCAGTGAAATAGAAAGGAGGATAGAGAATGCTGAGTCCTAGAAGGAGCAGACCAGAGTAATAACAAAAACGATTGGAGCAAATAATCAAACGAGGAGGAAAAGAGCATTCCAAGATCAAAGGCGGCTCCTCCAGTGGATATTGCTCCTGTGTGGTTTTACAAATGAGAGCCTCTTGTAAGAATCCCTTCAAAAAAGTCAGCCCCCTCGGCGATGGAAGAAGTCACTAAGTACATCAGAGGAAGAAGGCCAGTGTAGTCTAGTGTTTGTGGCTGTGTCTAGGATCAGAATGGACCTCAGATTACCCCTGCTCATGTGCAGTAACTGTCCAGTCCAAGAACACCATGATGTACAGCAGGCCTCCCAGTTTTCTTCCCTGTTTAACCATAAGTGCAAAGCAACTCTTTTGGGAGTATCGTTGTCTATCAAGGCCCTTTCTAGCTTCTACAAGGCAAGGTTCTTCAGAATTTCTAGGCCTGGGCAAAACACCGGGACTAATCACGAGCAAAGCACATTTTTATTTATAAACGACATTGGAAGGAAAGGAATTTTCTGTGTGTCTCTTGAAGATAAGCATTGTTTTAATATTGACTGGAAGCTTCATGAAGTTCCCAAGCCAAAAGATACTATTTAGGATCCTAGGAACACGGAAGTGAACTTGTACGTCGAGAGAGAGTTTCACCACCTCCATAGCCCTGTGTTGGAATCGCACAGGAACTTGTATGCTGTCACGTTATGCTGTGCTTTAAATGCAGGCTTTCCTTCTTTCCTGAGGCTAGGCTATATTTGAAATGCCCCACATGAGAGCTGTTTGCTCTACTAAGAAGGGGTTCATTCTAGGAGGGGTTTCTTACCACTGGGAACCAAAATAGGACAGCAAGATCTGGCTGCTGCTTCTCAATTACAGATTGTTCGGCCTGTGACACTTCTGGTAGAGCCTGCGTATAAAAAAGCACTGCAAAGCAACCATCAACCTCAGTACAACCTCTCCTCAGGAGAGTCAGATTGAAGACTTCTTAAACCTCATTCATCTCCTCGGCCTCAGAAACAAATCTGAAGCCAAGGTTTCATGAACTTGGATTGAATGAGAATGAGAAGTCTCTTGCGTCTGGCAGGCGTGGCCATAAAAGAGAGAAGAGAAAGTATTCCTCTTATTTTAAAAAAACAGCAAACAACAGCACAAAACAAAACAAAAAACATGTTTACTGAGAAAGATCATGTCTGCCTTGCAAAACCCATGGAGCGATCCTTTCTAACACAGAGGAGTGATGGGAAATCTGGTACTCTGGTTTATGGTGGATGAGATGAGGTATTGTGCTGCTATCCAGCCCCTAGCAGTCCAGGGTCTTTGTTGAAATGGGCTGCCTGTGAAAGGCATCATGCCTTCTGTTCAGTGTAAGGTAGCTCATACTTATTAAGTCACTGGGCTGACATTCCACACTGCACCTTGCACATTAGGCTGATACCTGGGGGCCCCCGAGCTGCCAATGATGGCCCCCAAACCCACCACTTCCATGTTGACTTACTCCTTCTCACCTTATTTGCAGGGATATATTTCTGGAGTTGAGCCCAAGACTATAGGGTATCTCCGAAAACCAAGGGACAGGTGCTGCGACCTCGACCTGGTAATTCATTTCATGAATTCCTTTTCCTGATTTGAGAAATGGCGCTTCCACCACATAGGACCATTGGATAGGAAGAAAGCCAAGAACTTGCATTAAGAATCTCCTGCTCAGAATGCAATGTGCAGTAGTTCCTTTGGAATCATAACCAATGATTTCCTTTATTCTTTTGTTGTGGATCCTTGGCCCCTGAGCCTCTTTGGGCTCAAGGTTAGCACTCTACCACTTGAGCCACAGCAGCACTTCTGGCTTTTTCTGTGTAGTTTATGGAGATAAGAGTCTCATGGACTTTCCTGTCCAGGCTAGCTTTGAACTGTGATCCTCACATCTCAGCCTCCTGAGTAGCTAGTATTACAGACCTGAGCCAACAGTGCCCAGCTCAAAGATTTCTTTTTCAAAAACTATTTTTATTTTCTTTAAAGTAGTCCTACAAAGGAGTTTCCATTCACAGAAGCAGTTTATGAGATGGGAGATGCATTATTAAAAGCTATGTTCATTTTCATGTGATTAAAGTAGTCAGTTTTCTAGTTAGTGATCTATTAAATAGCATAGGATAATAAGTGAGATTAAGGACTTCAAGCAGAAGGTAAGACTACGACACTCATTTTACCAATAAAGATATTTCAGGCAATAGAGCTAGTTTTCCCAAAGTGACTTCATTTCTCCAAGTTGTGGATGGAGTTTGAACCAATACTTGGCTGACAAATAACCACATGGCATAGCCACTCCGTACCCTTCCAGGCAGGATGTAATTCAGGAAATCCGATCCTAAGGGGTCCAGGAAATTAGGGGGAAAGATCCTAGCCGGAGGTCAAGGGCTGAAAATCAGCCCTGGAAAGGAAGTTGAAAAAAGAAAGAGGAAGAGGAGGTGGAAAAGGAGAAGGAGGAGGAGGAGGGGGAGGGGGAGGGGGAGGAGGGGAAGGAGGGAGGGGGAGGAGGGGAAGGAGGGGAAGGAGGAAGAGAAGGAGGGGGAGGAGGGGGAAGAGGGGGAGGAGGGGGAAGAGGGGGAGGAGCCTTTGTCTTGGTTAGCAGTGGTAAGAGGTAACCAGTAGAAAGTCTTAGGCACTATCTCAGACCTGGGTTAGAAAGTGTGAGCCTGAATCATACCAGGAGTAAAAATGCAGGATTCCACATGAGATCATCTAGGGTAGGATCCAGGGCCTTAGCTGTCAGAACATATTCTGATTATGGGTCACTGAGCGGTGCCTCATACCAGACAGGACATTGGTGTAGATTTTTTAACACCAAAGGATCAATTAAAGTGAAAGGAATAAAAAGTCATAATATCAGCATTGAAAAGATGCTGTTCATCTGCTACTTGAGTGAATGCCTACTCTGATCCACACTAGAAAACAGGAAGAGGGAAAGATCAACTGTTTACTGCCTCTGGATGAACTGAAGGGTGACAAGAACAGAAATAATTAACATGGCAATTTACAAAGCAGGCTAGCTACCATGTATCGTTTCCTTAGACCCTCACCACAACCCTATAGATACCAATTCATGTCTCACGTGAGGTTTACTTTCTAAAATGAAGACAGAAGGTGTAAGTTGTGTGCTGTAAAAATTGCCCTAGAAAATTCCTCAGGTCATACCTAGAATGCATATGTTAAAATGCTGTATCTGTTTTATGAACAATGCAGCCATGGTGTCTCTCGGGGTTGGGATCCATATTTTCTTTGGAAGGTAATGAGATATGCTTCCGGTGAAAAATATGTCAGCCTGAGCAGGGGATGGACTAATTGCAGTCGGTTTGTTGTTTCCTGATTATAACGAGTGCTTTTCCAAATGCTGGATGTGTGTGTGATGGGAGTCTAGCCATTTTGCAGAAAAGAAACGAATAATCCAATTCATCTAAGCATGACAAAGTCTTAACCTGTGCAAGGTTATGCATTCAAAACCTTGGATGGGCTCAGAATTTTTTTTAATCTTATGTTCCTGGAAACAAGAAAGATTTTCCTTTCATTGTTTTCTAGAGCCCGTGTAAGAAAAGACTTGTTCAGACCCCGGGACAGATGGAATCTTTCCTTTTGGGCAAAATGATTTAATTATTGTCCCTGATTGCTCAATTAATTTAAAAAAAACTATCTGTTTGGATGTATATGGCCCTCTACAAAAGCCGTAAAGATTTTTATCCTTTCCAATAAATGTATCATCAATCAGTTCAGATTCCCTTTAGCAGCTGCGTTTGAAGTGAATCCTTCCCTTTCCTCCAGACTCCGTGTGTTCACAGTGCAGTTGGGAATCTCCTCAGATGTGTCCAGATGTGAGCTATATGCAATCCCTGTGTGACTCTAGTCATGTTTTGCCTTTCTATTATATATGTTTAATGTCTCTGTCTACTCTCATTGGTTAAGATGATGGGGGAAAGGGGTGGCATCAGGAACATGGTATAATAAAGACTAGAAAATTCTTTCCCTTAAACAATGGCAAGATGGTGAAAAGCAACTTTTCATTTACTTTTTTTTCTTTTTCTTTTCTTTTTTTTTTCCTTCTAGTTCTAGGGCTTGAGCTCAGGGCCTAGTCACTGTCCCAAAGGCATTTTTTCCTCAAGGCTGGTACTCTAACATTTTGACTCACACCTCTACTCTTCGCTTTTTTTTCTATTTAATTAGAGATACGAGTATCAAGGACTTCAAACTGGCTTTCAAACTGCAATTTGGTATTTCAGACTCCTGAGTAGTTTGGATTACAGGCATGAGCTACTGGAATCTGCCAGAAAATCAACTTTCTTTATTTTTTTTAAAAACTCTGGGTCTGGGCACTGTCCCTGAGCTTCTTTTGCTCAAAGCTAGTGCTCTTTCATTTGAAGCACAGCACTACTTCTGGCCTTTTTTTTTTTTTTTTTTTTGAGTAGTTTATTGGAGATAAGAGTCTCACAGAATTTCCTGCCTGGGCTGGCTTCAAACCGTGATCTTTCGATTTCAGCCTCCTGAGTATCTCGGATTACAGGCATAAGCCCCTGGCACCTAGCTCCCAGATTGAGCTTTTGCTGTCATTGTTTTCTACCCTGTAATGCAAGGACTCAAACTCAAGATTGCTCACAGGTCAGGCAAGCATTTTCCACTGAGGATCATCTCCAGTTCCAATATTATGTCTTTGTTTCAGGTAGAGCCCTCCAAAAAGGAACCAATATTTATTTATTTGGTTGGTGGTTTATTTAGGCTTGAACTCAGAGCCTTCAGCTCTTGCTCAGTTTTTTTTTTTTTTTCACTCCGGACTGGCATTCTACCACTTGAGCAATCCCTCCACTTCCATCTTTTTGCTGGTTAACTGGAGGTTAACCAGAAATCAGCATCCCAAATCTTGTCTGCCCAGGTTAGCTTGGAACCATAATCTTCTGATCTCAGCCTCCCGAGTACCTGGAATTACAGGCTCTGCCACAAGCTGGCCTCTAACTCTGATCCTCCTGCCTCATCCTTCAGAATGATGAAATTACAGGCCTGTTCTGTCATAACCAGTTTAAGGAACTAGCTTAAACTATTCCCAAACTACCCAGTCCCTCTTCTAGGTGACCCAGAGTGAAGTTTGCTTATTATAATTTCATTATAATGCCAAATTCTCTTCCAGAAAATCAAATTTTTAAGCCTCTGAAAATCAAAGACTTGGAACACCAGGGAATTAAAACATACACCTACAGGAAAACTTATATATTGATGCTCGTAATAGCATTATGATTCATAGTAGCAGAAAGATGAAACAATCCAAATTTCCATCAAGTGGTGAGTGGATAAATAAATAATGGCATATCTATAAAACAGAATATTCTTCAGGCCCAAGATTACTCTTATATGAAATGTAATACATGCTGTAATATGGATGACCCTTGAAAACATTCTAAGAGAAAGAAGCCAGTCACATAGATTATATGAGGATATGTCTAGAAAAGACAAATCCCTACAGACAAAGTAGATTGATACTTTCTAGAGGATGGGGACAGGGAAATGAAAAATGTCTATCAATGACACTTGGTGTTTGCACAACTTTGTAAATAGACTGAAACTATTGAACTGTACCAGGCACCAGTGGTTCATGCCTATAATCACAGCTACTCAAGAGGTGGAGATAGGAAGTTTGTGATTCAAAGCCAGCCTAAGCATAGAAAGTCCATGAGGCTCTTATCTGCGATTATACCACCAAAAAGCCAGAAGTGAAGCTGTGGCTCAGTGGTAGAGCGGAAAAAGCCAAGCAAGGGCCTAAGACCCTGAGTTTAAGACTGGCACATGAAAGAGGAAAAAACACTAGTGAATTGTATAGAATGGGTGCATTTTAGGCATGTGAATGATTTCTAAGGAACACTTATAGATGCCAATCTCATGAGGATAGAATAAATGAAATATTTCACTCTAATTCGGTCTTTGGTAAAAATGATTCTCATTAATAAAGTAAGGAGAACGGATTTGCAAAGTTGTTTTAGAACAGTAATTTAATTGGACACTGCACAGGGAAAGTTGAATCCTTGAATATGAATACTTTGCTCTTCTGCATTCACTCTAAAATGTTTTCAAATTACATCATGTTCTTTCTAGTTCAGAGTAACTGTAACATGACCACAAAATGCACACTTGCATTGAGACCAAAAGTGGGGGTTACCAATAGTATGAGTTCAAATGCCAATGTAGACTGATGAGCTGGGGCTGTAGAGACCCTATATTTAGTGGTAGCCACCGTTGCTCTAGGCCAGGCATGAAAAGTATATATTTATCTGGAACTTGGCAGTTGTAGTAAAAAGTAGTTAGCACTGGCGCTGGTTAATTGAACTAAGAAAAGTGTACTCTTTTACTAAGTAAATACAAAATCAGTTGGGTTAATAAGCCTTTGGATGCCCTGTAGTGCAGCTTCTAGACACATTCACAGGCAAGTCTTTAAAAAAAAAAAAAAAGAGAATTTCTGGTGTATAATTTAAATGTGGCATCCCCCATATCCATCAGCACCACCCAGACCTACTGGCTAAAAGGAGAACACTCTCTGTTTGAGTATGCCCTCAAAGTGACTACCCCAACTCAAATTTGAGAACAGCTGCTTTAAAATGAGCTGTTCCCTCTGGGAGTAGGCCATGGATGGAAGGTTGGGGAGACACTGGAACATGCAAGAATCGAGTCTCCATAGTAGCAAAATCAGCATTTGCTGTGAAGATCGATGCGATTCCCTGGGATCTTTCTTTCTTTCCCTTGTTGCGCCCCTTCCTAACTCTCTTACTTCCTCAGAAAAGATGGGAAGTGCTTTCTGCATCTTCCCCATCCAGCACCACCCCATCTCCATCATCCCGCACTACCAGCCTGTTCGGACCTCCTTCTTCTGCATCAGTAGCAGAGTGCGGGAAAGAAGGTGGAACACATTCCCTCAGTGGCAATTCAACAATCCGTTGGCATCTGGGGCCCCCAGCTTAATGCTTTGAAACCCCAATGGGTCTCCAAACTTGCAAACACACATGTCACACTTAGAACAGCGCAGGCTCCTCCTGAGTGTCGCCAGCATGCAGAAGGTGTTGATGGTAGCCGTGGTTGCGAGGGTCAGACTTTCTCACAGGGAGTTGCCTGAGTTGGCCCCGGAAGCGGTTAGTGTTTGTACCCGCGGGGTGGCTCCTATGTTCAGAAGATGGCCATCTGGAGACCAATCTCAAGCCTGAAGCCCGCTCAGAGTGAGCAGATCTCCCTGAAGACCATGGCACACGTGCATCCCACATGGGAGACTGGTCCTTGCTGAGCTGGCTTCTGCTGGGCTCTCTTGTACTGATCATAGAGGCTGGTATAGGAAGTCAGGTGGCTAGAGTGTTGATTGGAAGGCTCTTGTCAATATTAGTAGGGTACAAAGAGAGGATGGAGGAGGGAAGGGAAATAGAGAAGGATAGAGAAAGGGAAAGGAAGCGTTGAGGAGAAAGGGAATAGGAAGGAGGGGGAAGGAGAGGAGGGGACCCCTATGCACCGTGTTTTGTATATGCTTCTCCATTGAGCTATCAGAACTGGGCAGTCTGGCTCTGGAAGAGTCTAGGGAGAGACACTTTATTTCTACATTTTAAAAGATAGACTTCGCTCAGAACTGTTTCAGCCTAGGCCTCAGGACCAGGCTGAGAAAAACCACATAGACTCAGTTTACCACGAGGATCTCAGATAAAGGCGCATGAACTCGTTAAGCATGTGGGGCGCTGGGAGGGGAGAGAGTGGAGTCCACCAAGTCACTTGGTCTCCAGTCTGGGGAGAAGCCCCCCCCAGGATCAGTATCCTCGAGCCAGGAACCACCCCCTCCCTGACCCACAGGGAGACAGGTGCAAAGTGTTAAGCAGACCTGCCATGAGGTAATGAAAGCCAGTAGGCACTTGAACTCAGGGTCAGGACTAATGGGAAGTGATGGGTTGGGGACGAGATGGGGAACACATGCCACCCTCTAAATTGGCAACCTACTCAGCCTCTGGCTGCTCCTGTCATGTGGAAAAGTGGCCCCTGACCGCCCCATCATTGAATGTCAGGGATCCCGTGTGCAGGCTGAGCTGGGCTGCCTGCAGATCTAACAGACCCGAGCTGTGGCTTTTCCCTAGTTGCACGCACACAAGATGGATGGATCCCTTCCTTGTGTTCTCTTCTCTCTCCAGGCCATTATGTTTATGTGGACACCTCCTTTGCCAAACCAGGGGAGAAAGCCGTGCTGCTCAGCTCTGACTTACAGGCAGAGGAATGGAGCTGTCTCCGCCTGGTCTATCAGATAGCCGCGTCCTCGGGGGCTCTGTCAGATTCCAGCCAGCTGAGCCTCCATGTGAGATTTGAAGATGAAACTTTTGATCGCTTGCTTTGGTCCACGAAGGAGCCCTCAGACAGCTGGCTCATCGTCAGCCTGGATCTGCAAGACAGTCCCAAGAAATTCAAAGTAAGTGGAGTTTCGGATGAAGAGACAAAGCACATGAGATGCATTTTGTGCTAGCTGAGATCTTAAACTATGTGAGTTTCTTCTATTTAGGTTCGTTATATCGTCGAAGATCATTACTAAAATGTAAATTCATCTGTTGTTTATTCTTCAAGAAAGTGCTATTTAAATGAGACTTCTTTAAGAATTTAAATTCTGTATGGATTTAATTGGAAGTGGATTTTGTAATGGGTTTGCTGGCGTATTCTTATTTCATACGATTGCCTTCATCCTTCTTTGACTGTGTGTGGTAGGTGTATAGATGATCATCCTTGTGGTTTAATAGCGACAAAATTTGGGTGAGCAATTTTAATAAAAGGAGGAAATGGAGAGTACTTAGAGAAAAGATATTTATGGGACATGTCCTGTGATTGTGTAGAGTTGAGTGCACACAGAAGTGGGAAAGGACTCTGGAACTCTACACAGTTGTCCATGAAGTGAAATTTACTGAGAATGTGTCACGGAAAGTTGAGCGAGCCTTCATGAAGACTTCTCCAGTCCTAGTGTCCCTTTACATCCCCAGCTTGTGCTTGGTCTCCTTTGAAAAGTTATGAGAACATATATATTCTCCTCCCAGTGTTGTTTGCTTGGGGTCCTCCTCACTGAGGGGGAAAAGATTGGGGGGGGAGGTCTGAGTTTCTTATTTAACATCATCTTCCCAATGGTGATCACATCCCAAATGCGCCAACATAGTTGTTAAAATGTAAGGTTAAAACTTACAGAAGGGAAAGCTGTTCATTCCGGAAACGGGGCCCCTAAAAATACATGATCATATTCCTTGAAATTGGGAACATGAGTTTTTAATTCTTCTCTATCTCTTCCTCCTGGTGTAAAATTCTCATTTCTTCATCAACGCAGAAACTGTAACATGTTCTATCATCCATGAGCCCTCTCCGTTTTAGATGGAAAGCTTACTGTCAGATTTGGACTTTCTACTTTTTCCTAAAGGGTTTCTTCCACACACACACCCCGCCCCTCCAGGTTCTCCTCCCTCCCTTCTTGATCATGCTTGGCATGGGTTTCCCCAGGGATGCAAACTGGCTTCTGCACATGACCAGTCAGTGCTACCACAAGCCAAAAGGAGGTGATGATTGGGATAGCAGAGATGGCTGGCCCTGAGACGCTATCAGACACATTGCTAACTTCCAATTTCTGAGTACGTTTTAGTACGTACACACACACACACACACACACACACACACACACACACACACACACACACACACACACACATGCATGCATACATGCACATGGGGGCACATGCATGTGTGTATTCATATACTCTGGTTATAAAATCCATAGTGAAATTTTTCCCAGATGCAATGAGCCCATTGCAACTCTGCAGGCCTTGAATTGCCCATCTAACAGCCGCTGTCCCGAACAGGGAACAAAATACTTTGATATCTAACTGTCCTTCTTCTCCATGTGTTGTGCAGATTTTAGTAGAGGGTGTCCTAGGACGGGGAAACTCAGCCAGCATTGCCCTCTTTGAAATCAAGATGACAACCGGCTACTGCATCGGTGAGTCTTACTTTCACTCCACTGGAAAACAAACATTTCTTGAGACACTGGTAGTTGGAAAGCATTGAGCCAGTCCTAAAGACCAGCTATGTCATAGAGCACTGGGCATAATTCATAGCTGGTTCAATTCTTTGGTAGCATACCTTGGAGGCTTAACCTGGCTTCCCTGACTTTGCTCATTGGCCTTCACATGGACCAACTGGATTCAGGAAAAGCAAGTCCGTGCAAAGACTGTCACCTCAGTATTTCCACCTGGTTTCAATACGTTCTCACAAAAATACTTTCTGGGGCTGGGTATAGTGGCTCGTGTCTGTAAACTCGACAGTGGGGACGCTGAGGCGGAAGGATTCCAAATTTGATGTAACATCCTGAACTGTCTAGGGAGAGACTGTCTCAAAAAGCCATCCCTATCCCCAAATAGTACTAGATTTGCTGTAAATTCTTATGTGTGTGTGTGTGTGTGTGTGTTCCCAGAAAAATTGGCATCATTTTTGCCTCTTTGTCCTCCATTTCTCTCCCCATAAACTATTACCCCTGTCTGAATCGTCAGAGCTGCCACTGAGATTCCACCAGGCAGGGCTGGTTGAACTTCTGCAGGTGTATTCTACCTGCAATGCTTGGAATGGGATCCACGTGTACGTGTACCAGTTAGTTGCATCTAGGAGGCGCCCCCTGTTGGCTCAGCCAACTCATTGCAATTCTCAGCTTCTGTTTCTCACCTGTAAAATGGGGTTAAAATGCTTCCCTCATTGGATTCTTCTGCAAGTTAATGTGATCATGGATATAAATGTAACTGGAAACATATGAAGGTAGCTGGGGGTCTTATATGCCAGCTTCTGAGAACCCAGGAAGAGAAGACACTTCTGCCCTGTGGATGTTCAGCCTGGACTTGTTTGCCACTGACAAAACAATCTCTGAACTCCATAAATACTTCCAGGGGAGGTGTAAAGAGGAAGAAAAAGGTTGGCTGTGCAGAATCCTAGGGAGGAAGCGTAGAGCTGTCCAGACTGAGACAAGTGTGAAAGAGAATCGGTACTTGGCAGGGAATTCCTCCAGAAAGAGCCTGGATCCAGGGAAATGAGCCCCGACTTACTGAATTCAATGTTTGGGAGATGCTACAAATCAGACAGCCAGGGGAGGGGCCTGTGGTTTTCAGATGATGGCATTTCTGACTGCCACTTTGAAAATGAGCCGGAGACAAAGCCCATACATAGGTATGAGCTAGAAAATCCCAAGGAAGAGGCTATGGCCTTCCATAGGGGGTGAGCAATACAAAAGGAACAGATCAGTAGATCTGAGAGATTTTTGTCAGCACTGACAGGACTTGGAAGCTGAATGGATGTGGAGGGAGAGAGTAAAAAATCAAAGATGCCTCTCAAAGAAAAGAAGCCTTTGCTAATTTCCTTGCATCCCAAGTCCCCGATTGACCTTCCAAAGATATCTCTTCTGCAAGGGAAGGAAAATAGACTGGGAAAGTATTTTCTAAAGATACGGAGAGGTTAGTCAGGTTCCTCCTCAGAACTTCTCCGTAGGTGGTATTCCACGTGGAGTGCTTGGAACCTGGTCAAAACGAACCAGTCAGTTGCATCTGCACGGCGCCCCCTGTTGTCTCAATCAACTCATTGCACCTTGGGGCTTCTGTTTAATCACCTGTAAAATGGGGATAAAATGCTCCCCTCACTGGAATACTGTGCAACTTCATGAGAACATGAATACGAAGGCCACTAGGAAAATGCTTGGCACTCAAGAAATGAATTATGTTAATCACCTTTCTTCTTTCGGTTTGTTTTTAAGAGGGAGATGGCAATATTTTATCTTGTTAAACTATATAATCACACTCTCTCCTTTGGTTCCGGCCTCTTTTGAGGATTAAGTTGATCTATATAAAATGCTTAGAATTCTGCCTGATACCCTGAAGAATATTTCCTTTTCTTTTTATGATACTCCGTGGCAGCCTGAGGCACTGAATATTGGGCACAGGTTGGCAGATTGTGCAGTGGAAAAGTTGAAAGTCAGTCTTAAAAATCCTTGCTAATGAAAAAACAAGCTGACAACTATAGCAGCTAGGGACCTGGCAGGGAAGTGGGAAGATGGGGAAACTTGGCCTCAGTGATTTAAAATAAGCTCATCAAAGAGACCACAAAGGTGTGAGTGGGAAAAGCCAGCAGCAAGGGATGGGTTGTGACCCAGGACTCAAACAGAGATGGCTCAGAAGCTGTCATCCTGTTTCCATCCGTAGCAGCCAGATAGGAGGCATTACCAGAACCTGGAATCTTCAGCTGTATGGTGAGGGCTTCCTGAAGTAGGCTGTGGTATGTAAATCATGTCTGGACACAGCCAATCGCAGCGACTTAGCAGGGAGGAGTTGGGGGATTCAGCCTTCACGTGCCTTCCAGGCACTGTTAGTGGAATTCCACAGCAAGTCAGAGAACCCCATTGGTCCAGTCCAGATAAATCAACCTCTAGAGGGTGGAACAGGTAGAGGAGGACAGAATTGAAATTATCTTTCATGGTTGTTTGTTTGTTGTTGTTTGGGGAGTTGTTTGTGGTTACATTAAGGGCCTTACACTTGAGGCAGGCACGCTACCAATTGAGCCATACCTCCATCCCTTTCTATTTTAGTTGGCTCCGGCTAACATTTCATCTGGCTGGCTTTGAACCTCAATCTTCCCTATCACATAGTTTAACAAGATCAAATAACTGAAGCATGAACCAATGAATGCTGCCATCTTATATGTTTTAATTGCAAGATTATGGGGCCAACAGAAGGACCCGGAAAACTGGGTTATGCCTCTCCTTCTATTGTGACTAGATGCTTCTTTATAAGAAAAGCAGGACTGGGTACTGGTGGATTGAGCCTATAATCCAAGCTACTCAGGACGCTGAGATCTGAGGATCATGGTTCAAAGGCAGCCAAAGCAGGAAAGTCCATGAGACTCCTATCTCCAATTAACCACCAAAAAAAAAGCAAACAAGCTGGAAGTGGAGCTGTTGCTCAAGTGGCAGAGTGCTAGCCTTGAGCACAGAAGTGTCCAGGCTTGAAATCAGGTTCAAGCCCCAGAACTGTCTCATACACACACACACACACACACACACACACACACACACACACACACACACACATTTTTTTTAAAAGGCTATGTGCATCTAATCATAGAAAACAATATTTATTTAAATGAACTCCAGGAAATGGAAACAAGAAATTTTTTATTTGTTTATTTATTTTTGTTGTCTGGGCCTGGGTGCCGTCCCTCAGCTCTTCAGCTCAAGGCGAGCGCTCTACCACTTGAGCCACAGCGCCACTTCCAGTTTTCTGGCATTTTATTGGAGATAAGAGTCTCACGGACTTTCCTGCTGGGGCTGGCTTTGAACCGAAATCCTCAGATCTCAGCCTCCTGAGTAGCTAGGATTACAGGTGTGAGCCACCAGCACCTGCCCACAAGAAGTTTGTTTGTTTGTTTATCATTGCTGTTCTCATTTTTCTTTCTTTTTGTTTATCTGTCTTTGGGAGTGTAAGGGGAGGCACAGAAGTGGAGGGACAGAGGGTGAACAAATGTAGCAGGGGTACTCACTAGACACTATGTTGTAAGTGCACTACACAACTTGTGGGTAGGGCTGGGAAGGAAAAACTGAGAGAGAGGGAGTGAGGAAGTGTTAAAAAATGCACTCTTTATCTGACTTATGAAACAGTAACCCTCTGTAGATCCCCTTTAAAAACAATTTTAAAAGAAAAAAGGGCAGGGAGTGAGATTAGCGTCTAGAAAACTAGCTCCTCCACTCTCAATATCTTCCACCATCAGGAAAGAAAAGCATGGAGGACGGACCATCAAGTTAAAGAAAGTGAGTGGACAAGATTTCTGGAGCTGAGCCAGGCATCAGTGGCTCATGCCTGTAATCCCAGGAGGCTTAGATTTGAGGATTGTGGTTCAAAGCCAGCCCAAGTAGGAAAGTCTGTGAAACTCTTATCTCCAATAAACCACCAGAAAAAAAAAACTGGAAGTGGTGCTGTGGCTCAAGTGGTAGTGCACTAGCCTTGAGCTGAAGAGCTGAGGGACAGCGCCCAGGCCCAGAGTTCAAGCCCCATGAGCAAGTGAAAAAAATAAAGAGCAATTCTGGAGCTGAGAGGCATTAAAATAAGAATGCCTGCAGCTCAGTGGCACAGCACCTGCTTAAAATGTACAAGGCCCTGGTTTTAGTACCCCTCAAAAGTAATTAAATACAGATGACCAACAAAATTGGGTGTGATGGCTCAAGCCTATAATCCTAACTACTTGGGAGGTAGAGATCAAGCAATCATGGTTTGAGACCAGCCTAGGCATAAAAGTTCATCTCAACCAATGGCTGGGTGCTGTGGCACACACCTATCATCCCTAATGCCACAGAGAATCACAAGTAGGAGGATCACATTCCAATCTTTAGGAACTTACCATGTGGCCAACAAGAAACAGAGGCATGGCTCAGCAGGTAGAGCACTTACCTCGCTTGTACAAGGCCCTGTGTTCAATCTCTAGTATTGACCTCCCCCAAGAAAGATGAGTAAGGGCTGGGGAAGTGGCTCAGTGGTAGAGTGCTTGCCTTGCATGCATGAGGCCCTGGGTTCAATTCCTCGGCCCCACATAAGCAGAAAAAAAAAGAAAGAAAGAAAGATGAGTAACAAAAATGGTCAGTTTGTATCAAGCCTCCCCATGATTACAACAGCCCTGTGAGGTAAGAATGTTGTCCACATGTGAACATGTATGTTCACATACAGAGGCTAAGAGAGATAGTGAGCCACACGGCAAGTCTCATGGCTATTAAGAGAAAGGACCACAATTGGAAAGGGGTGATGGTGATCAGGATGTTGCTTCATCATGATGCAGAGCCCTCTGGGCATTCACATACCACGTGAATCCTCCTTTGGTCTCAAAGGAGGATATTCTTAGGAGAGGAATACAAAGGCACAATGTCTATGTGCCTCTAATCCCATCAAATAATATTTATCTAAATGAACTCCAGGAAATGAAAACAAGAGAGTTTTATTTCCCCCTGCTGCTGTTTGTGTTTTCTTTTCTTTCTATCTTGTTTGTTTGGAGACACAGAAATGGAGAGAGAGAGTAGTATTCACTAGACACTGTTGAAAGTGAACTCTGTGGTTAGGCATGGGCTGAAGAAACAAAGAGAAAGTAAAGGAAGGGGTGACATTGCCCCAAAAGAAATGGACTCTTTACCTGACTTATGGAACCATGACCCATCTCTACATCATTCCTGTAATAGCAATTAATAGCAATAAAAAGTCCCCCCCCCTTAAGAAAGTTCATTCATTACAGTATCTCTCTTCTTGGCCAATAGTAGCCAGGAGTCCTGGTCCAGATGTTCCTGGGGGCAAAGGAAGAGATGGTGTGAGGGTCTGACGGGGCGGTGGGCAAGCTCTGCAGTGTGTGTGGTGGCTCCCAGTGTGGTGGGGGGGGGGGAGGTCCCTGAAAGTATGCTTTGATTTCTTTCCCACTAGAATGCGACTTTGAGGAGAACCACCTCTGTGGCTTTGTGAACCTCTGGAACCCCAATGTGAACTGGTTTGTTGGAGGGGGAACGACTCGGAACACCCACTCCAACCTCCCAAAGGACCACACTTTCAAGAGTGAGCTGGGTGAGAGCTGGGAAACCTCACGGGGGGGGGGGGGAAGGTCTTTTCTCAGCAGGAAGTCTGTCCCTGGCCTTAATCTGACTGTGGCTTCTGTCCACAGAAAAGGGAGGAGAAAGGGACTGGTAGAAGGGACCAGATGGCAAAAGAGGGAATGATAGACAAGGGGGGCGGGGCAAACTGCAGTTATGTGCTCCATCACTGAGAACCAGGACACCCACTTAAAGGTTTTACCTTAACTTGTGACTTGGGCTTGCTCAACTCACATTTTCATGGTTGATCTTCTCATCCATGTATTGATTTATGGCTAAGACAAAGCTATAGTCATCCCACTAAAAGCAGATGGAAGGATGGGAAGAAAGTCTTTCAGAACTTCCCAGTTGACAAGTGAGGTAAGCCAATCTTGATGGATTCTGAACGTGGTGTGCAATGGGGCCCCCTGGAGGCCAAATAAGGTGGTTCTTTGCAAGGTACGTTGGAAGGTAAGATGGTCCTGGCGTCTAGGAGTCAGAGGAGAAAGCCCCAGAAGTAGGACCAGGGCAAAGACTTTCTTTTCTTGCTCGTCATTACTGCTTTTGCTTGGCCTCTCGTGGGACCTGTACAAGCCTACGTCTCCCCATAATTGCAAACCATTCTAGTCTTCAGCTCCAAGTTCTTTTCCTAGAGCAAGAAGATTCTGGCATTCTGGTTTGCCAGTAAGAACAAGGCTAGTTTTGGTTCTGCTTCACAAAGCATCTATTTTCTCTTTGGGGGCCTTTGCAATGTAGATACAGAGGTGGTCTTCTCAGTCCCAATCAATTAATGGTGATGGCAGCATGCACCTGTGCCTGAAAAAAAATCAAACAAGTTTTTCTAGCACCTTATTTTTTTCCTCATTTTCCCCATGATTTCTTGTTATTTGCACGCTGTGTGTGTGCGCATGCACGCACGTGTGCGTGCCTGTAATCCTAGCTACTCAGGAGGCTGAGATCTGAGGATTGCAATTTGAAGCCAGCCTAGGCAGGAAAGGCATGAGACTCTTATCTCCCCTTAAAACCCACCAAAAAAGCCAGAAGTGGAGTTGTGGCTCAAGCAATAGTGCACTAGCCTTGAGAGGGGAAAAAAAAAAAGCGTAGGGACAGGGCCCAGAGCCTGAGTTTAAGTCTCAGGACCAGCAGCACAACAACCAAAAGAAAAGCAGCTAAAAAAGGATTAAAAGATATAGGCATCAGGGTCTTCTTTGGTGAACACTAAGACCTGAGATCGGGGCCGTCCCTCCTACCACTGCACTTGTTTC
The DNA here is from genome assembly GCF_024711535.1 of Dipodomys merriami. Lineage (NCBI taxonomy): Eukaryota > Metazoa > Chordata > Mammalia > Rodentia > Heteromyidae > Dipodomys > Dipodomys merriami. The sequence continues at coordinate 13,441,535 of NW_027204048.1, forward strand.
TGTCCCCTTTCTGTTCCTTTCTCCCATCTGTCCCTCTCCATCTTCCCACCCTTTCTCTTCTGTGACTATTCCAACATACTTCCAAAGGCAGGCAGTGTTGCACACAAGCGTTTCTCAGATCCCTGAGCTCCAGTGAGCTCCAAAGATTCTAAAGTATTTTATTTAAGAAACTACATGCATGTGACTCAAAGATTTACCCACGGGCCAGGTGTAGTGACACAGGGCTGTAATCTCAGCTAATCTGTAAGCAGAGGAAAGAAAAGGTTGAGAACCAACCATCCTGAGCAAAAGTAAAAGCAAAAGTAAAAGAAAGGTTGTGATCCCATCAGCCCGAGCAAAAGTATGAGACCCTATCTGAAAAACAAAAGGAATATAGCCATGGCTCAAGTGGTAAGAGTGAATTCAGTTCCCAATACCACCAAAAGGAAAGGAAGAAGACTGAAAGGAAGAAAGGAAGAAGGGAGGGAGGGAGGGAAGGAGGGAAGGAAGGAAGGAAGGAAGGAAGGAAGGAAGGAAGGAAGGAAGGAAGGAAGGAAGGAAGGAAGGAAAGAAGGAAGAAAGGAAGGGAGGGAGGGAGGAAGGGAGGGAGGGAGGGAGGAAGGGAGGGAGGGAGGGAGGAAGGGAGGGAGGGAGGGAGGAAGGGAGAAAGGAAGAAAGGAAGGAAGGAAGCTCTTACAAAGAAAATTTCCAATGCTCTAAACAAAAGGCAGAGATTGCCTCCTGTCTTTCCTTGGCTTTCATTGGGGCATATTGATTTTCCCTGAGCTCTATCAATTTAGATATAACGTAAAGATTAAATGGTTCAGATGTCTGCCTGCAGCAGCAGATTTTGTTTTCTATAAACTCATCTCATGTTCATTCATATACTAGAAGCAATGTAGGCCTTTACTTCCAGGCAAAACAACACACGCACACACACACACACACACACACACACACACACACACACACACACACACACACACACAACTAGAGACACACAGCAGAACCGTCTCTTACCTGGGGAAGTTGGGGGGTTTCAGTCCCAGCTCAGAAATATTGGAGCTGCAGCCAAGATGGGGGAAGACCAGCACACTGGTCTTTGTGTTGTAGAGGAGGGAAAACAGAATGGAAATGCTGCAAACTACAATGGAGATATGAATTTTCTTTCATTTGCTGTGTGCTTTAATGGTTTAGTCCAAACACTGAGTCACAATTGTCAAATGTCCCTGAATTCAAACAATAGAAACAGCTAACAGAGGATACAATAAGAGCGGTGGTGGGCTGTCTTTGTTGTACTATACGGCATGTGATTTTATTCTGTGGTTTTTTTTTCTTACTTGTTGCAGGTGGTTTTATTCCTTATTAATATTTTATGAAGTGAAACAAAAGCTAACTCAGATCATTACTGTTTTCTACATACCTTCACCAAACAGAGGAGAGGACAGAGAGAGAGAGATAATTGCTGAAAAAAGAATGAGGGAAACTCATCTCTTTGCTGAGATTTAATGCTAGCTGCTCAGGGTGCCACTCTGGATACAGATTCAAGACCTAAAATAAGAGCAGAATTCTTTTATGCCACCTACGACCCTGAGATCGACGAATCACGTGTCCATCACGCATGACACTCCTTTCTCCTTTTGATTTGGGTTGAGTTCAGGGGTCATCTCACAGCACCTGTTAATTTGCTCTGTCACTGCATCTATTTGGGCCGTGGTATTAGCACTGGGTAGAGAAGCAGCTTTATTATTTTCCTTCGCATTGCCTTTGTGCCTGCTCTGCAGCATCTTCTACCATGGATTCCTAGTCATTTTCACATTGTGACAGACAGCCTCATTTTCGAGGATTAAGTTCAATCAAGTCACAGCTCCAGTGTCTCATCCAATTCAAATCTTTCCCACACTGGTCCACAGAAAAGCAGAAGAGACATGTTCCTACTTTGTCTCTTTCTGGACCTTTCCTTTTCTCTTCTCTTCCATCAGGATCCTTCAGGGTAGAAGTGTCCTAGGCTTTGGAACTTAAGGAAAAGATGGACAAAAATAGTCTTACTTCCCTGGTGCTATTTAATCTGGTGTTGATTCCTTGCATAGTGAAGGTGGCAAATTCTGGCCACTGGAGAATGAAATTCTACTCTTCCACTCATTCCAGACAGACACGATGCTCTTCCTGGCAAGCCATCTCTGAACCCCCCTTGGCTCCTCTGAGTACAAGATTCCCCCAGTGGCCCTTTTCTATTGGTGCAGCAATGCTAGGAGAAAATCCTCCTGAGAAGAATCTTTCTCAGATACTATAGCCCAGCTACCTTCTAAGTTACAAGGTTTGGAAAAGTAGTTCATTAGCAACAGAAATTCCCTACAGTCAGCTTCTTCGTTTGTTTTTCGGTTTGTTCTGTGAGTGCTGATCCTGGGGCTTGAACTGAGGGCCTTGAGCTCTTGGTTGGCTTTTTTTTGTTCCAAGCTGGTGCTCTACCAATTGGTCCCTACTTCCACTTCCAGCTTTTTGCTGGTTCATGGAAAATAACAGCCTGGCTTCCAACCTCAATCTTCAGATCTCAGCCTCCCGAGTAGTTAAGATTATAGGCATGAGCCACCAGTATGATCAGATGCAGTCAGCTTCTTCTTAGCTGTTGGCATTCACATGCCAGGTACTACTACTACTACTAAATGCTTCTGTTCTGTACAAACTTCAGTGTTCATTCATTAAGTTCATTGAAGAACTCTGGTCACCATCATGGCGAGGTCAAAGGAGTTACAGAGCCTAAGATGCTCCGCACATTGGGTTGTGATAAGGTCAGAAGGATATTTCCCTTCTCCACTCCTTCCATGAGTGGCTGTCTAGCCCATCCTCCCTCAACTAAGGTAAGAGAGGGGAATACAAGCCCTGTCTCTTCCCTTGAAAAGATAAAAGCCCACATACAACAAGTGCTATGCCATCCTATCTTAACTCCTCAGAGAAAGATTGTCTTCCATCTCAGGTCCTTTCTAGTGTTCTCATGTCTACAGACTAGAGGGGAGAGATGGGATCCATCTACTTCAAGTGCGGAACAGTACCACATACCACATTGATGACCTACTAGGAATCTTTAGGATAAAAGATGCGTGTCACCTATTGCTCTCAGTTTTGAGGTCCTAGCAGAGGTGAAGAGAAGTCTGTGTTACATAGCCTTTGGTGGCTGGGAAAAAATACCTGTCAGGAAAGACTTACGTTGGCCCTTGTCTCAAGAGGTGTTAGTCCATGGTCTACTGGATCCATTTCTTTGGGCCTGAGATGAGGAAAACATCATGGTAGTAAGAATGTGTGGTAAAGACTTCTCATCTCGAAGTACAAAATGTCATGTCAAAACCAGCTTTACAATGTTGGTGTGGGGGGGGGGCATGATTGGGTGGGGGGGAGGGGGGAGGCTGGGAAGGGAGGTGAAGGGTAAACAAAGGAGGAGGCTGCAATGCTTGGTAAGAAATGTATGCATTATCCTGCCCAGGTAATTGTAACCCCTCTGTACAGTATGTTCTCAAATAAAATAAAATAAAATAAAAAAAGACTTCTCATTTCATGGCAGCCAGGAAGCAGAGAGTAACGCCAAGACAAGGTATACTCTTCAAAGGCAGACCATCAGTAGCCTATTTCCCCACCTCTTTTTTGCATTCTACCACCTCTTAATACTGCCATCAAATCATGAATCCATCCATGGATCAATCCACTGATTATAGATGAGAGCCCTTACTCTCCAGTAATCTCTAAATCCCCACCTCTGAGTATTGCTCGTCTACCACAAATGAGTTGGACGGGGACATTCATACCCAAACCATACCAAAGTCCCACCATCACATTCATTTTCCGTTTATGTCACCCTTGAAAGCTGTGGGGAAAAAGAAAACTAGAGTTAACTCTGTTATTGTAAAAGCTACCCAAACCCTTGTGAATTACGTGGCATTAGGAAAGAAGGCATGTTAACTTGCTGTCTTTGGGTGCTGTCTGCTCACCATGGTAGCACACCAGTAGGGATTTTCATGTGGTATACATGTCTTCAGGACAAGAGACAGATCATCCAGACAGCTGACAACACAGAAACAGACAACACAACTAGAAGACAGATGTGGTCAATGGGGCGGAATCCCGGCTGAGTCAGAGGCTGACTTTGGCATCAAGGCCAAGCCATGGGAAATCCTTGGGGAATACTACGTAGCCACGCTGTTTGAAAATAAATGCTCAGGAGCTGCCCTTCAAGTTCCTTTTCCTAATCCAAGGTGGGAATGAATGGCTGACTCCACAGAGCCAATGGTTCTGCTTGAAAAGCTTAGTGAATGCAGAGGCTGCTGCCCGGAAGAAGGAAATTCCTTCAGAAGTAAATGCTCACGGACCTTCACTCAGGAGCTACTTGGGGGAGAGCCTTAGCATTGGCTGGCATTGCCAAGAATTATCACCTTTCAACAATTCGGTGGGTTGTGGGGTTTTTTGTTGCTGTTGTTTTTTGTTTTGGTCAGTTGTGGGCCTGAACTCTGGGTCTGGGCGCTGTCCCTCAGCTCTTCAGCTCAAGGCTAGCGCTCTGCCACTTGAGCCACAGTGCCACTTCCAGATTTTTCTGCTTATGTGGTGCTGAGGAATCGAACCCAGGGCCTCATGCATGCAAGGCAAGCGCTCTACCACTGAGCCACCTTCCCAGCCCAAGGTGGTTGTAAACCCTCAGGCTCTTTGTGCATAACCAAAACTTAGAAAAGAGATTGACTTCCAATTTGAGTATGGAGGGGAAAAAACAGCAGAGACTTCAGAGGACCAGCCATGAACTTGTCAGTTCCCATTGATCCTTCTACAACCTTTTCTCCTTTTAGCTTTTTTTTTCTTTTTTAGTTTGTTTCAATACTTTCAAATCTGTGCTCCTGACTTGTGTCTCGGTTCTGTAATCCTAGCTACTCAGAAGACAGATCTAAGGATCCTGGTTCAAAGCCAGTTCAGGCAGAAAAGTCTATGAGACACTTATCTCTGATGAACTAGCAAAAAGCCAGAAGTAGAAATGTGGCTCACGTGCTCAAGTGCCACCCTTGAACAAAACAGCAAGTGAGATCTTGAGACTCTGAGTTCAAGCCCCAGTATACACACACACACACACACACACACACACACACACACACACACACACACACACACACACACACACACACACACCACCTGTCAAGCCTGCTAGATCCCCAATGGTTTAATTGATTATAAGATCCTGTCTGCCTACAGTCTTTCCGTACTCATTTCTATCTGAACTAATTTCATCCTGCATAAATCCTAATGATCTAACAAAAATCACCTTTTCCAAGATGTTCTGGAAGCTCAAGAATACTGGGTTAGAAAAAAGAGTTGAATTTATTGAACTAGGAAGGAAAAGTCCTACAGTGCCGGACATTGGACATCATTTCCTGAGTGCTTCAGATTACCTTCTTTATTCTCCATGGAGAGAAGCCTAATGCCTCCCTCACCCTGCCCCTGGCAACCTTGCTCCCATCCAGTCACTGGCTTCCCCTCTTCAGTGAAGACTGCACGGGACCATTCAGCCAGGAATGATGTCATTCCTAACCTGGCCTCCAGGGACAGACACCTGAAGGATGAATGGTTCCTAATTCACCTCCATCCCTTCAACTGAGATGAAAAACTTGTGATGAGTTGCCTTTTGTGTCCCAGTAGAAACACTGTGTTATTTGGCTCGTCAGTAAAATATATGTATATGTATATATACATATATATGTATGTGTGTATATATATGTATATGTATATGTATATATATATATATATATATATATATATATATATATATACATACATATATCCGACTGGCAATCAATGAATTAAGGAGAGAAAAAAGAGGGCCACAGAATGTGGTTTTGTCTAGTGGTTCCATGTGAGACATAGTGTCAGCAGTCTTGCTCTGATTCCCAGAAACCTCTCTGATTCACTTTGGGCAGGTCACAATATGTTTGCTGGATTTTTTTCTGGACAGGAAATGTGACTGTGGCTCACTTTAGCATCATGAACACGAGTTGTTGAGGAGGCACTTCACCCACAAATAGAGGAAATAAAACATTGTCTCCACAGTAAATGAGCTACTGACTGTCTTTTTAAAAAGACTGGCACGTATCTGTCAGCTGCAAGGGAGAATCAAATCACCACGGGGCTGAGGGTGAGAATTTTCTCGAGCTTAGCAGGGTGATCCCACCCTGAAAGTGGAAAGAATAGCTGCAAGTGGATTCTTACCAAGTTTCAAAGATGCTTTGAAACTCTTGCAGACTCTTTGGAGACGCATTCTTCCTTGCCCGAGGCACAATGGCCCTCACTTCAGAGCAGTATGAGTTGGAGTCCCTGAGAAACTGGCACTAAGCTGTCATTAGGTGGGAGACAATACCTGTGAGGGGAGAAAGGAGGAGAAGCATAGACACTGAAGACAAAGTTGGTACTCGATACGTGCGTTAGGCACGCTGTCTAGAAGCCATGACGAGATTTTAATTTTAATTATTTTCAAATCATAAGGCAAACGAGTATAGTCATCACAAATACAATAACAAACCCAGCCTAGATTCCTTTGTCTTTGTATCAATTTCATCATAGACTCGAGTTTTTAATATTGTACAGAGGAAATAAAAGACCCGTCCTAGCACGGCCTTGTTGGAGAGGAGTTTTCAGCACAGGATGTGAATCTTGGGCGGGGAGAGGGTGGGTAGGTGGATTGGTGGTTTCCTGAAGAGCATCCCCTGGGATGCTGGATCACTGGCTAGGAAACATTCCAGAATGTTGTGGCCTTGGTACAAACACTGTTGTAGAGCCAAAGGGGAGGCAGCTGAGCCTGGCAGGCCGTTATGGAACCTGAAGCTAGTTCTGTTGAAGGAGAAGTGTGTAGCCCAACCTGTGCCCACCCCACAGTGACGTAACAGAGAAACCAAGCTCTCCTCTCCTCAGATTCCCTCTGAGGCATATCTTCCAGAAACAATACCTGCTCGATTGCTAAGATGTATTACAAAAGGTAACATCCACTGCATCTCTGCCTTTGAGGTTCACGTGAGTTCTTGATGCGCAGAAAGTTATGTTATAGGGGCTCACTGGCCACCATGCAATCTCCATTGCTAGAAAGTTCTAGACAAGTCTAGCTGCCCACTCCCCTCCTTCCCAGAGCTGCTGATAGGCATTTGGGCTTTGATAGAAGGAGTGTCTTTCTTTCTGTATTACAAGTTCTGTCCAGTTTGACATTCAGACTCTTCCTTTCAATTCTGTCAGGCGCTGGTGGCTCACACCTGTCATCCTAGCTATTTAGGAGGCTGAGATCTGAGGATCACAGTTCAAAGCCAGGCTGGGCAGCAAAGTCCATGAGACTCTTTTTTCCAGTTATCCATCAGAAAACCAGAAGTGGTACTGTGGCTCAAAGTGGTAGAGCACTACCCTTGGTGTATTCCAAGTCAACGTATTCTGCAAGGTGGACACAGCCTATCTGGTCTCCTCTGATGAGAATGTTTTTTGTTAGTCACAGGGCTTGAAGTTGGGACCTAGGCATTGTCCCTGAGTTCTTTTGTCTTAATAAAAGAGAAGCTACATGCTATGGGTTTAGTTGTGGTAGAATGCCCTGAAATCATGTGCCAGCCTGCAAGCTGCAACATTTATCCACCCATGACCAGATCTCATCTATACCCCCTCTTCTTCTGCCCCACCGCTGCCACTGGAAGTCGTGCTGGAGTGGGTCCCAGAATGGAGTCAGTCCAAACTCTTGCTGTGTCTCTCGGTGTCATTCCAGGCCACTACATGTACGTGGACTCCGTGTACGTCAAACACTTTCAGGAAGTGGCACAGCTGGTTTCCCCCGTGACCACAGCTCCCATGTCCGGCTGCCTGTCATTCTATTACCAGCTCGAGCAAAGGAACGACAATGTCTTCTCCCTGTATACTCGGGACGTGGCGGGCCTGTATGAAGAGATCTGGAAAGTGAACAACCCGGGGAATGCCGCCTGGAACCTGGCCGAGGTGGAGTTCAGCGCTCCTTACCCCATAGAGGTAGGTGTGTGGGAAGCCAGATGCCAGGCCTGACCACCCTGCAAAGATGCCACGCACACAGACATGGAGGCCAGCCCACACTACAGCCTACACCCAGCTTTTGGTTCTTGCTGTAGCTCAATCCTTTTCTTTCATTAGATTTGTGTGTATGTGTATGTTTGTGTGTGTGTGTGTGTGTGTGTGTATGCATGCATGTGCGCGCATGACAGTACTGAGGCTTGAACTCAAGGCTTTGTGCTCTGGCTTAGCTTTCTTTTTCCACTCCAGGCTGGCATTCTACCCCTTGGGCTGCCCCTCCACTTCCAGTCTCTTGCTAGTTAATTGGAAATGAGATTTGTCTGACTGGGGTTGGCTTCAAACTGAGATCCTCAGATCTTAGCCTCCTGAGTATTTAGGATGACAAGCATGAGCCACCGGTGCCTTGCTTCATTTGTCCTTTGTGACAAAAAGAAATAATTTTCCATGTTTATGGAATACAGTGTGATGTTCTGTTAAGTGTTTGTAACATGTAATACTCAAATCAGGGTAACTAGTCTATGCATTACCACAAACATTTGTCATTTCTGGGTAGAGACAACATTCAAAATCCCCTCTTCTGGGCTGGGAAGGTGGCTCAGTGGTAGAGTGCTTGCCTTGTATGCATGAGGCTCTGAGTTCGATTCCTTAGCACCGCATAAGCAGAAAAAAAGCCAGAAGTGGTGCTGTGGCTCAAATGGAAGTGTGCCAGCCTTGAGCTGAAGAGCTGAGGGACAGCGCCCAGTCCCAGAGTTCAACCCCCATGACTGACCAAAAAAAAAAAAATCCCCTCTTCAAACTAGTTTTTAATACACAATGTATTAGCTATGGTCAGCCTCATGTGCATTAGAAGAAAAAGAATATGTCCCACCAAACTGTAACTTTATACCCATCAGCTCACATTACCATCTTCCCTTCCTGTCCTGCTTTGCCTCCATTTGCACCTTTCTTTTTTCCTTCTCAGCCCCTTCTACTTCTCTTTCCTCTGTATTCTCTCAGCCTCCCCCCTTATCTCTGAGTATATGTTTACATGGTATGTTTCCAAATATGGAAGAACCCATCTTTGGCCTTATGAGCATCCCACTAGGACCAGAGGGGGGAGGGGGAGGGAGGGGGAAGGGAGGAAGAGAAGGAGGAAGGGAGGGAGGAAGGGAGGGAGGGAGGGAGGGAGGGAGGGAGGGAGAGTTCAAAACAGGCCATCAGAGTTCCCTGAGTATAGTTTTAGAGGCTTTCCTTAATTAAGGAGAATTGTTATCCTAGAAAAAAAATATGTTCTTTCTTTCTTTGTGACAGAAATAACGTCATGATGTCAGAAGCAAACTTATCAGAGCCCTAATTTAAAACCAGTCTTTGTGCCTTGAGTTAAAAAAAAAACAAAAACTTTTTTCTTTTCCTCTTTTTTCTCATTTTTAAAATTTTCAATGATCTTTAAGTAGATGTACAAAAGAGATGCCATCTACAAAGCAGTTTATAAATACAATATATCTTGGTCAATGTCACCTGTCAACAGCCCACCCATCACCCTCCTAACTGACGCTTCCCTTACTCCTCTTAATTGTGTAGGGTATAGATTAGATTCTTTTCTTCATGTTGCCTCTCTTCTCTTCATTTGATTCTCTTCCCTTGATTCTATCCCACCCCTTTCAAATATCCACTTCCTGGTGGGTTGTGTTGTTGTTGTTGTTTTGTTTTTGCTGAACTTTAACATTGCCTATTTGAGTTCTCCCTTGAATCTACTGTATTTCATTTAATACTTTAAAAAAAGTTTTAGCAAGGATCGGTTTTAGTGTAACAAAATGAAAGTAGGAAGAAATAGGCAAAGAGAGACAAAAGGTTGAACAAATACATCAGTGGTATTCGCTAGACACTATATTGAAAATGAACTGGGAGGAAACCAAAAAGAAATGTGCTAACTTCTTACCTAACTTATGAAACAGTAACTGCTCTGTACATCACCTCTCATAACAATTAAAAATATTTCATTACAAAAAGAGACATTCCACTCAGGAAATGAGAGTTAAAGATTCCAAAATCTTTTTTTAAATAGTTGTCTAAGGGACAAATGTCCAACACAGAAGAAGTTGAAAATGCAAATTATTAAAATAAGCGGACAACCTTGAAGCCAGTATCACAACAACAAAGAATACTCACAGTTTGGTGTGTATCCTTGTGGAACTTTTTCTAAACACACATATTGACACTTCCCTGTCCTAGGTATGGATTTCAGAACTTGCATGTTCCACAATTACTCTCCAATAACATCCATCATGTTATCCCGAGAAAGGAGGAAACAGACTGTCGAAGATGTTTAACACATTCTTTTTTTCTAGGTCACATAGCTGGTGGATGCCAGAGAACCTCACCCACAGCTGAGGGAGGAGGCTCTGTTCTGTTTGAGGGTCTCACAGGATCTGAAGAGGTTCAGGGGGGCTAGATTGTGGTGGCCAAGTGTGAGGTGCCTGAGAGGGTTTGGAGTTTGGAGGAGAGTCTGTGATCACAGGCTAATAATACCCCTACCATCACTTTTCACTTGGTGCCTTTTACAGCTTCTTTCCCAGCTTCTTTTAAAGTAAGACGTAGCAAATTATTCATCCTGCTGGCTGCTTTTCAGGGGTGCCATCTGCCATCCTGCTGCAGAATCTGTGGGTTCTGATGTACCCCATCTACTAATGTTCCCATCTCCTTTCTATTTCTCTTGTCTGTATCACCCAAAATGGCCCTGGAGAGACCACAGTGCCATTTGCAGAAAGTGTGCTATTTCCTCACCCGAAGCCTGACCAGGCCTCCATGGATTTGTGTGTGCACGTGTGCACGCGCAAGTGCCGTGCACCAGTTCCAGGGTTTTAATTCAGGGACCTTGCACTATCTATCAGATTCTTCAGGCTGGCACTTCTGGTTGTTTTGATTGGTTTTGTTTCTTTCTGGGTTTTATTTTATTTTGTGTTTTGTCAATGTTGTTAATTGGAGATAAGAGTCTTACAGACTCTTGCCAAAGCTGGCTTCTAACCATGATACTAAGATCTCAGTTTCCTGAGTAGCTAAAATTACAAGTGTGAGCCACTGATGGCCCTGCTCTATTTGCTCTTGTGGCCCAATGGAAATTAGTTTGTGAGTTTGGGTTGCAACGAGAAAAACTTAGGTGTGCGTGTGTGTGTTGCTTTTTTGTTGTTGTTGTTTTGTTTTGGTTGGTCGTGGGGCTTGAACTCTAGGCCTGGGCACTGTCCCTGAGCTCTTGAGGTCAAAGTGAGCACTCTACTACTTGAGCCACAGCACCACTTCCGGTTTTCTGGTGGTTCATTAGAGATAAGAGTCTCATGGACTTTCCTCTCTGGGCTGGCTTTGAACTACAATCCTTAGATCTCAGCCTCCTGAGTAGCTAGGATTACGAGCGTGAACCACTGGCACCCAGCTTGCTTTTTCTTTTTTTTTTTCATTTTCAAGTTGTCAACATTTTAAAAAATCTAACATTTCAACTTTAAAATCTTGAAAAAGGAAATCAACACAGAACTTAAAAAATGGCAAAACCTCCCATGCTCCTGGATTGGCAAGATTAACATCGTGAAAATGGCAATACTTCCCAAGGCTATCTACAAATTCAACGCGATACCTATCAAAATTCCACCCTCATTCTTCAAGGAAATAGAGGAGGCAATCCAAAAATTCATATGGAACAATAAAAGACCCCGAATAGCAAAAACGCTCCTCAACGGAAAGAACACTGCTGGAGGAATATCAATACCAAATTTCAAATTCTACTATAAAGCCATAGTAATCAAAACAGCTTGGTATTGGCATAAGAACAGACCTCAGGACCAATGGAATAGAATTGAAAACCCAGAAATGAACCTACAGACCTATAGCCACCTAATCTTCGATAAGGAAGCTAAAACAATAGAATGGAAGAAAGACAGCCTCTTCAGTAAATGGTGCTGGCAAAATTGGTTAACTACATGTAGAAAACTAAAGCTAGATCCTTATATATCACCCTGCACCAGAATCAACTCCAAATGGATCAAAGACCTTGAACTCAAAGCAGACACTCTGAAAACATTACAGGATGGAATAGGAGAAACCCTAGGTCTCCTTGGCTCAGGTCGAAATTTTCTGAATAGAGACCCGGAAGCACAACAAATCAAAGAAAGGTTGGACAAATGGGATTGCATAAGATTGCAGAGCTTCTGCAGGGCAAATGACATAGCTGGCAAGATCAATAGAAAACCCACCGATTGGGAGAAGATCTTTACTAGCCATACAACGGACAAGGGTCTCATATCTAAAATATACTTGGAACTCAAAAAATTAAACCACCCAACAACAAATCCTCAAAGAAACAACTGCCCAATAAATAAGTGGGCGAAAGACTTAAAGAGAAGCTTCTCTGAAGAAGAAAGAAGGATGGCCAATAGACACATGAAGAAATGTTCAACATCCCTAGCCATAAAAGAAATGCAAATCAAAACAACATTGAGATATCACCTCACTCCAGTTAGAACAGCAAAAATCAAGAACTCCAATAACAACAGATGCTGGAGGGGATGTGGACAGAAAGGAACCCTACTTCATTGTTGGTGGGAATGTAAACTTGTTCAACCACTTTGGAAAGCAGTATGGAGGTTCCTCAAAAGACTTCACATAGATCTCCCCTATGATCCAGCAATCCCACTTTTGGGCATTTACCCAAATGTTTACAAACAAGACCACACTAAAGCTACCAGCACAACTATGTTTATTGCAGCATTACTTACCATAGCTAAGATATGGAACCAACCCAGATGCCCCTCAGTAGATGAATGGATCAAGAAAATGTGGTATATATACACAATGGAATTCTATGCCTCCATCAGAAAGAATGACATTTCCCCATTTGTTAGGAAATGGAAAGGTTTGGAAAAAATTATATTAAGTGAAGTAAGCCAGGCCCAAAGAAGCATAGGTCCCATGGTTTCCCTTATTTGCAATATCTAGTATAGGTATGAGTCAAGCGGAAAAGGTCAGATAATGTGATGCTAGGAAAATGAACCCTTAAATATGTATTTTAATGTTTTCGTTTCTTTCATGCATGTATTTCTAATGCATTTATAAGATTATTTCTTTGTTGCTTTGTATGTCCCTCCCCCACAGTGTAACCCCCGTTTTCACTATATTTGATGTCAGTATAACATGTGGAGTAGATGGGGACAAACAAGTCGTTTAAGGATTCAGGTGGACCTGTTGCAACAATGAGAAGTACAAAATGTCATGTCAAAACCAGCTTTACAATGCCGGTGTGGGGGGGGGGGAGGGGGGTATAATTGGGTGGGGGGAGGGGGGTAAAATTGGGTGGGGGGAGGGGGGAGGCGGGGAAGGGAAGTGAAGGGTAAACAAAGGAGGAGGCTGCAATGCTTGGTAAGAAATGTATCCATTATCCTGCCCATGTAATTGTAGCCCCTTTGTACAGTATGTTCTCAAATAAAATAAAATACAATTTAAAAAAAAAAAAAAAAAAAAAAAAAAAAATCTAACATTTCAAACACCAATCTAAAGATTCAGCCCCTCCCAATAATTTGTTAGGCCCAGAGACATCAGACCTTGTACTTGCTTTCTAGAATGGCTCTACCAAAGTAGCTCAATATGGCTAGTAAACAGGGAGTTGGGTCTCACATTTCTAAAGGCCACAAGTCTAAGCAAGGTTAAGGTGTCAGCAGGGTGTGTTCCTCCTGATGGCTGGAAGAGAATCTGTGCACTTCACTTGTGGTGATTTGCTAGCAGTCCTCAGATCTCAGCCTCCTGCTAGTTTAGCTGGGCTTACAGGCATGAGTTACAGACATGAGCCACTGGTGCCCAACTTCTTTTGAGACTTTAAATAACCTCCCAATTTTGTCACAGTAGGAATTTAGACTTCAGCATTGAACTTTAGGGGATAAAAACATTCAAATTATAGCAATTTCATTCTCCCTAAAAGAGAAGAATATAGGTTGACTGTGTAGACGATTGTCCAAATGCTTACATTTCAGAACATAATTGTCTCTTATAATTTGGTCTTACCTATTTTGATTGGCGTGGCATTCTGAATCATAGTTAAAAGCAAAAACAGCATGTAAACAGCATGTATTTCCATCTTCAGGTTATTTTTGAAGTTGCTTTCAATGGTCCCAAAGGAGGATATGTTGCCCTGGATGATATTTCTTTCTCACCTGTTCACTGCCAAAATCAGACAGGTGAGCATTCTTTTTCTTCTTCTCTACTAGGAATTTTCCTTTCTCAGTAGATGCCTGTGGTCATGGATTGCTTTAAATTGTCTTTGATTTCCATGTCTTTCATCTTGTCATCTCTCTGGACTATTTACGCTCATTGCCCTCACAGAGTGAATCTGATTTTTCTGAAATTATAGGCAAGTTGTCATACCTTAAGATCCTCGTGTCTCCTCCATATACTAAGAAAGGAAAATTAAACATTAATTTACTCCAACTCAAAGGCTATCTTAGATCAGTAGACAGTGGTTGGGTAGATGCAAAGATCTCTCACAACCTAGAAACTAAAATTCTAAGACTCTTTCCAACTTGAAGTATCTGAAGTTTGTTTGTTTAAAGATGTTCACATTTGGTAGATATCTCGAGGATGGTTTGGGGTGAATATTATATCCTCTTAATGTAATTACTTGTGCTCTTTCATACTGCAATTAAATGAATTAAAATGTTTATCATGGCCAGTTTTATAATCCCATAACTGATGTTTAGAAACAGGAAATTCTTTACTTTCTGTTAAAAAAAACGTAAGCAAATTGAGTCAAAATGATTTGAAAAATAAATGGTGTACTATAAAGGATGACACTGTATTAGCGATAACCCAGATACATGCCGTTGACCTTGACATTTAGTGAACTGTATCCTTGAGACACTCAGAGAGACACTGGTTGTCTTGTCTTCTTAATGAGTCCTCCTTCTGGGTCTAGAGCATGGGAGATAATATTTTTGAACCTGACCTTTGTGGTCTGACTTCTCTAAACTAGAGCTCATGCCTAATTTAAGATTACATTAGTAGTAATTTCATAACCTCCTTATGATTATTTTTAGGAACTTTCTTTTCTCTTATTACACTTATATTGACCTTCTATTTCCAGATTCTATATGTGGGAGAAGTATTTACTCACTGTCTGCCCTGTGAGAGAGAGGGCTGAAGAAGAGGAGCGGATAGAATTAACCTTTATATGAATTCTCCCTTTTGAAAAGGGAGCTTTTCTCTACTTATATTGGCAGTCTGTTGCTGAAAGTAATATAACATAACTCAGGATTCACATTCCGAGTTTTGCCTTTGTAAGCCATGTGACGTGTTTAGAATCTTAATGAGTTAATTAACGTCTTTGACAGTGATAGCATGGAGTAGGAGACATGGGAAATGCATGGTCATGTGACAATATTATTGACTTAATTTTTTAAAAATGTCCACTCATTTCCTGGAGAACTAGGGATTAGATGGAAATTTGCAAAGGACTTTGCCTTGATGAATGTGCCAATCAGAGTCTGCTTTCTCCTTCTTTTTTAAAAGTTTATTTATTTTTATTGTTTTGTGCCAGTACTAATGTTTGAACTCGGGACCTAAGCACCTTCCAGTGTTTAAATCAACGTTGACACTTTACCACTTGAGCCATAGCTCCACTTCTGGCATTTTGGTGATTAATTGGAGATAAGAGTCTCATGGGTTTTCCTACTCAGTCTTGCTTAACTGTGATCCTCAGATCTCAGCCTCCTGAATAGTTAGGATTACAGATATTAACCCACCAATGTCCGATTTTATTTTCTCCTTCTTTGAGTAGCTGAGTTGTATAGAAGCTGAACTCTTTGGTTTTCATACTTTATCTTGCATGTCAAAGAGTATATGTCCTTCTGTTTAATAAGGTGCCAACATTTTTTTTTCTTTTCTGTCTTCCTTTGTCTGTTTTCTCCAGCTAGATCTAGAATTTTCTTTCCTTATTTCTCTAGTTGGCTGAGACAGGAATTACTTCAAAGTGTAAAGCGTCAGTTGCCACCATCTAGTTGGAATTAGAGTTATCTAGTCTTCCAGAACTAAGATTCATCTCTGAGCCATAGATGTTAAACACCATGTCATATAGCTCCTTAACCTCCCCCTCAGGATGCTTCCAGAAGACATGACACTCCTTCCCCCATGACTTACAGCTTTTCCCTTGCCATACCTTTTCCACCCATATATTCTCCTGTCCTAGAGTTCTTTAGGAATAAGATCTCCTTTGGGTTTATTAATCCTTGATTACCTGACAATCAGTCTATCTACTTCTAAGAATCCTGCCTGAGGGCCTAACCCTGAACTCCTCTGCTAGATACAGACTCAACTTCTTTGGTCTGTAGGCCATCCCGCACCCAGGTTAGGGACCTGACCAATCATGGACACCCCTCTCAGGAGGAGTCCTCTCCACTACCTGAATCCAGGTCTTGTCCCCTTCACGAATACTCCCCAGACCTCTTGTCCAATTGAAACCTTGGATCCAATTCCTGCTTAAATCACAGGTGAAGTTTCCACAGTTTCCCTTGTCTCTCAGCCTTGAGGGTTTTTCTGCTTTGTCAGAGACCCAGCCCCTTGTATCATCGTGATTCCTAAGTCTGGGGCAGGGTTCCACTCATACTTCCACCAGCCATTTTTGACTGTCTCCTCAAGCTGGTTCATAGGAAATAAAACTACCCTGAAAGGTTAACAACCTTCCAAGTACACACTACCCAATATCCACGTATTTTAACACTGCTGGGGCTTAGACCTAGAGAGCTGATGATGATGAGTTTGTGCCCATGAATTTGATGGAGGCAAAGAAAGGACAAGAAAGACTTCCAACTCGTCTTCTCAGACTGTAGCAAGTTCCAGCTAATTAGATTATCTTCAAAAGCTCTCATTGCCAAGTGGTTCAAATATCAGGCAGCAAGTAATTAACTAAAGCTTACATGATGATGCTTTTGGGTAACTTTGCTTCAAGGGGCTTTCATTTCTTTCTCTTTTTAAATTTTGTTTTCAATGATCCTTAACTGAGGCTCACGGGCTTACCTCTGTCTCACTCTTCCCTAGACATTAACACTCTCAGTAGCTCAACTTGTGATCACCACTTAACCCACGCTTCTGAAACATGCTGGAAGTACTAGGCCTTGCCCCCACTCCATATCCTGGGCACCTTACTGATAGTCACAGACAGACCATCTGAGCCATCTTTACTGATCAGATATTGTCTCAGGGTAAAGGCCATGTTCTGAGCGATAAAGATTTAGCCCATCAATTATGATTTTGAAATTTTCTTGTTATCAGACTGTAGACAAATGCACTTCTAAGAGAAAGTATTTTGCCAAAGAAAATATAATCATAGCCCAGTGCCCATGGTTCGTGCCTGTAATCCTAGCTATTCAGGACGCTGACATCTGATGGTCTCAGTTCAAAGCCAGCCCAAGCAGACAAATCTGAAAGACTCTTAGCTCCAATTAACTAGCAAAAAGCCAGAATTAGAGGTATGGCTCAAGTGAGGACCATCCTTCAGGGGAAATAAAGCTAACTGAGGAGGGTAAAAGTGGAAGGGGCTCAGAAAGGAAGGGAGGAGGGTGAACAAATGCAATCATGCTACTCAGTATACACTATGTGGAAAATGACCTACATAATTTGTGGGCGGGGTTGGGAGGGGGAAATTGGAAAAAAAAATAAAGGAAGGGGTGACATTGTCTAAATAAAAGAAATTCACTCATTACCTGACTTATAAAATGGTAATCCCTCTGTGTAACACCTTAATAATAACAATACTATTATACTTAAAACTAAGAACATCAAGCCAACTAAGAGCTTCAGATCTTGAGTTCAAACTCCTTTAACTCTGCTCCAACTACCACCGCCCCCTCTATAATCACAATCATTATCATAAAAACCTTGGCCATGTGATTAAGTGTGTCACCCTGGGAAGAGGTGGCCCTTGCTTACTTTCAAGCTTTATTTTGGTTTTGCTCTAATTTTTTTTATTTATTTTGTTTTGGTAAATTTATTTCTTTACTTTTTTTATTTCTTATGTCAGTCTTGGGGCTTGAACTCAGGGCCTTGGTACTGTTCTTGATTTTTGATACTCAAGGCTAGTGTTCTACCACCTGAGCCAGAGTTCCACTTCCAGTTTTCAGTAGTTAAGTAGAGATAAGAGTTTCACAGACTCTTCTGCCCAGACTGACCTCGAACCATGATCCTAAGATCTCAGCCTTCTGAGTATATTGGATTCTAGATATGGTGTGACTTTTGAACTGATTTCTACTGAGTATGATTTTCCAAAGGCTGAGGAACTCCTACTACTAATGCCAATTTAAAATAGAGAGGGGCCTTGCTTTTGCCACAGAGACTTATAAAGAAAGGAAAAATTATTTCTGGAGTCATTGAGAGAACTTGAGTCCCTAAAAATCCTTTCCTAATCTCTTACTGTCTTTTAAATTTTATATCAGTGGATTTTGAGTTGTGAAGAAGTGTATAATAAGTACTCAATCTTTACATCCTGCAAGAAAATTCCCTTTGAAGTCTGATTCTTACTTATTTTCATCAAGAATGTGGACAGAACTCCTTTCTCTCCCTGTGGAAAAGAAGAGAACAATTTCCCTGTCATGTTCAAACACTGTTTTGCTGCTAACTTGTCAGCCTGCCATTAGGGTAAAAATATTTTGCTGTGGTTTTTCTGTTTGGGTCTCCCCTGGTACAACTGTAGCCAGATCTGTCAATTGGTTGATGTTGTCCTTAGAGATCCTGGAGTTTGATGGTAACTTTGCTTCTTATTTGCTCAGGGCTTCCTTTCAGTGCTGTGGAAGCAAGCTGTAATTTTGAGGAAGATTTCTGCAAATTTTACCAAGATAAAGAAGGTCTTGGTTGGACCCGGGTAAAAGTAAAGCCTAACATGTATCGGGCTGGCGACCACACTACTGGTTTCGGTGAGTCGGGAGTCTATCTACAGGGACATCTCACCTGGTATGCATTTTGGGCCAGTCTTATTCCTACTTACAAAGAAATCAGTTTTTTAAAAAATTAAGCCAGGCGCTGGTGGCTCATCCCTGAAATCCTCTCTATGCAGGAGACTGAGATATGAGGATCATGGTTCCAAACCAGTCTGGGCGAGAATGACCAGAAGACTCTTTTCTCTAATAAACTATCAAAACAACAAACAAACAATCAAACAAAAACAGCCAGTACTTGACCACTTGAGGTATACTTCTACTTTTGGCTTTCTGCTGATTAACTGGAGATAAAAGAGTCTCACAGTATTTTCCTGCCGGGCGGGCCCGGACCGTTAATCATCAAATTTCAGCTTCCTGAGTAGCTAGGATGACAGGTGTGAGCCACTGGCACTTGGCTGAAAAGTATAACCTTTAATTGATGACCAGAATCTAAGCCTGTGCCACAGGAAATCTATATCAGGTTATGAAGTTTATGCAGGGGTCTCAAGAGGTGATATTTGTAACAGATGCAGATAGATATTTTCTATCACTTAAACCACAGACAGAAACACCTTCTGTCATTTAAAGGCCAGTGGGAATAGTCACTGTGTAGATCCACTGCAAAATGTAATCAAATTTCCTCCCTAATAAGCTGGACTAGCTTATTGCTCTTGCACTAAATACGTTACTATGTCCACAGGGTATTACTTGCTGGCCAATACCAAGTTTACATCTCAGCCTGGCTACATTGGAAGGCTCTACGGTCCTTCTCTACCAGGAAACTTGCAGTATTGCCTGCGTTTTCATTATGCCATCTCTGGGTTTTTGAAAATGAGCGACACCCTCGCAGTTTATATCTTTGAGGAAAACCACATGGTTCAAGAGAAGATCTGGTCTGTGCTCGAGTCCCCGCGAGGTGTGTGGATCCAGGCTGAAATCTCTTTCAAAAAGCCCATGCCAACCAAGGTACAGTGGAGCCTGCGTGGCCTTTGTTCATTCAGTTGTGGGATCAGGTGATGAATTCATTTAGTTGCTGCTGACTGATGAGATTCTGTTTGCTTCCTGATCAGCCTACAGGCCTACCCTGTCCCCCACCCTAACAATGTATGCATTAATTCACGCCCTCTTCCCCCATTTTCTGGGTGCCTAATTCATGGACACATAGGAGGCTTGCTTGTCTTTCTTTAAAAATTCTCTCTTTCTCTCTCTGTCACAAGCACACATCAGGGAGAATGATAGATTATTTTTTATATCTATAATTTTTGAGAAACTGGGTTGGAATGAAACATGGTTGCTCTTCAAGTCATCTCTCATTATTAAAAAAAAAAAAAAAATATATATATATATATCTTTAGGGGTGTGGGGAGGTTGCTTCGTGGTAGAGTGTTTACCTAGCATACATAAAGCCCTGTCTTCTATTCCTCAGTACCACATACACAGAAAAAGCTGGAAGTGGCACTGTGGCTCAAGTGGTAGAGTGCTTGCCTTGAGCAAAAGAAGCTCAGGGACTGCTCCCAGGCCCTGAGTTCACAAGCCCTAGGACTGGCAAAAATAAATACATACATACATAATCTTTAAAAAGCAGACATGGTACTCATTAGACACTATGTTGAAAATGAACTATACAACATGTAGGTGGGGCTGGGAAGGAAAAACAGGGAGCGAAAGAGAGAGAGAGAGAGAGAGGGAGAGAGGGGAGGGAGGGAGGGAGGGAAGGGGTAAGTGTTCACAAAAACAAATGTACTCTTTATCTGATTTTGTAACTGTAACCCTTCTGTACATCACCTGTTTTGTCAGTCATGGGGCTTGAACTCAGGGCCTAGATGCTGTTCCTGACCTTTTTTGCTCAAGGCTAGTGCTCTACCACTTTGAGCCACAACTTTACTTCTGGTTTTCTGGTGGTTAACTGGCGATAAGAGTTTCATGGACTTTTCTCCCTGGGCTGAAAACCATGATCCTCTTATCCCAACCTCCTGAGTAGTTAGGATTATAGGTGTGAGCCACTAACTTAGGTGCCCAGCTAAATTAAGTTAG